>NC_134497.1:10653018-10675518 GCF_040206685.1 Ascaphus truei
CCTGTCCACTGCCCCCCTCTCCTGTCCACTGCCCCCTCTCCTGTCCACTGCCCCCCCTCTCCTGTCCACTGCCCCCCCTCCTGTCCACTGCCCCCCCCCTCCTGTCCACTGTCCACCCCCTCCTATCCACTGTCCACCCCCTCCTGTCCACTGTCCACTGCCCCCCCCTCCTGTCCACTGTCCACACCCCTCCTGTCCACTGTCCACTTCCCCCCCTCCTGTCCACTGCCCCCCTCCTGTCCACTGCCCCCCCTACTGGTCCACTGCCCCCCCTACTGTCCACTGCCCCCCCCTACTGTCCACTGCCCCCCCCTCCTGTCCACTGCCCCCCCTCCTGTCCACTGCCCCCCTCCTGTCCACTGCCCCCCTCCTGTCCACTGCCCCCCCCTCCGGTCCACTGCCCCCCCCTCCTGTCCACTGCCCCCCCTCCTGTCCACTGCCCCCCTCCTCCTGATCCCCTCCTGTCCACTGCCCCCCCTCCTGTCCACTGCCCCCCCCTCCTGTCCACTGCCCCCCCTCCTGTCCACTGCCCCCTCTCCCCCCCCTCCTGTCCACTGCCCCCCCCTTCCTGTCCCCCTCACTGCCCCCCTTCCTGTCCACTGCCCCCCCTCCCCCTTCCCACCGCCTCCCCTCCCCTTCCCACCGCCTCCCCTCCCCTTCCCACCGCCTCCCCTCCACCTTCCCACCGCCCCTCCCCCCTTCCCACCGCCCCCCCCCCCACCGCCCCCCCCCCTTCCACCGCCCCTTCCCACCGCCCCCCCCTCCCACCGCCCCTCCCCACGCCTCCCTTCCCACCGCCTCCCTTCCCACCGCCTCCCCACCCCCTTCCCACCGCCTCCACACCCCCTTCCCACCGCCTCCCCCCGCCTTCTCACCGCCTCCCCCCTCCTTCCCACCACCTCCCCCCCCCTTCCCACCGCCTCCCCCCCCCCTTCCCACCGCCTCCCCCCCCCTTCCCACCGCCTCCCCCCCCTTCCCCCTCCGCTCCCCTTTCCCCCCCCCTCCGCTCCCCTTTCCCCCCCCTCCGCTCCCCTTTCCCCCCCTCCGCTCCCCTGTCCCCCCCCTCCGCTCCCCTTTCCCCCCCTCCGCTCCCCTTTCCCCCCCTCCGCTCCCCTTTCCCCCCCTCCGCTCCCCTTTCCCCCCCTCCGCTCCCCTTTCCCCCCCTCCGCTCCCTTTTCCCCCCCCTCCGCTCCCCTTTCCCCCCCCTCCGCTCCCTTTTCCCCCCCCTCCGCTCCCTTTTCCCCCCCCCTCCGCTCCCCTTTCCCCCCCCTCCGCTCCCCTTTCCCCCCCTCCGCTCCCCTCCACCCCCCCTCCCCTCCCCTCCACCCCTGCACCCCCCTCCCCTCCACCCCCTCCCCTCCCACCCCCTCCCACCCCTTCCCCCCCCTCCTCTAACCCTTCCCCCCCCCGCTCCTCTAACCCTTCCCCCCCGCTCCTCTAACCCTTCCCCCCCCCCCCGCTCCTCTAACCCTTCCCCCCTCCTCTAACCCTTCCCCCCTCCTCTAACCCTTCCCCCCTCCTCCACCCCTTGCCCCCCTCCTCCACCCCTTGCCCCCCTCCTCCACCCCTTGCCCCCCTCCACCACCCCCTCCTCCCCTTCCCCGCCGCCCCTTCGCCTTCCTGCCCGCCTTACCGCCTCCCCACCCCCGCCTCTGCCTTTCACCCGCCCTTACTCCGGCCGCCTCTGCCTTTCACCCACCGCCTCACAGCCGCTGCACGCACTCAACAGACACCCGCCACACTCGACACATACCTGCCGCCACACACCCCTGCTGCCTCCCGCCCCTACGCACCGACATCACTGTCCCACCGCCCTCACACCCTAGCAGGACCCCCACGCACAGACAGCACTCACAACCCACGCGCCACCCGCCGCCTCACACCCTAGCAGGACCCCCACTCACAGACAGCACTCACAACCCACGCGCCACCCGCCGCCTCACACCCTAGCAGGACCCCCCACTCACAGACAGCACTCACAACCCACGCACCACCCGCCGCCTCACACCCTAGCAGGACCCCCACTCGCAGACAGCACTCACAACCCACGCGCCACCCGCCGCCTCACACCCTAGCAGGACACACGCCTCACATTTTTACATCACTTATGGCACCAAAATATACATTGTACTGTGGTGTGGTTACAATAAACCATTTTTATACAACATCGTATTACATTTTCTTCCATCTTTCTTTTCAATATTATTATCCAACCTTTACAACAAATATTCACCTATTGTTCCACCAATTTATAAATAATACTACCTATTACGCATTTACATCCCGGGCAACGCCGGGTCTCTCAGCTAGTATATATATATAATCAAATGGAAATATTACTGTATGCTCATTTGCATGTATTAGACAGGTCTGCAACCCTGCCTTTCACCATTATTGCCCAGCATACAGTGCTTCCACTGCAGCAAGGGATTCTGGGAAATGACATGCAAATGAGCAAACAGTATATACATATATATATAATGTTCATTTTTATTATGACTCATAGAAATGTGAGATATGTTAGTGCAGGGGTGCTCAACTGCAGTCCTCAAGCCCCACCTCCCCCCCCAACAGGTCAGGTTTTCGTGAGATATCCCCGCTTCAGCACAGATGGCTCTGATTGAGCCACCTGTGCTGAAGCGGGGTACAGATTGCACTTCCTGTGCTGAAGCAGGGATATCCTGAAAACCTGTCCTGTTGGGGGGAGGGGGGGTTGAGGACTAGAGTGGAGCCGCCCTGTGTTAGTACTCGCCTTTGTGCCTTCCTTACATTTCCCTGGTACCCATTCATTCGAGGAGCAAAGTACTGTACAGAACGGGACCTACTGTACAGATAACGTGTCCGAGGTTTTACTAGCACGGAGGCAACTTTTATAGGAGGTCTGTGAAGTATGTACATTTGGCTTCGCGCAGTTAAAAAAAATAATGTTTATTATAGGGCACAGCCCCTAAACACACACAAGTGGTACTATTTACAGTACATGCTATGTTTCTGCACGTTTTACAATAAAAACTAAAGTTTGAAACAGAAAAAAAGAAATAAAGCGTCTTATTTTTGAGCGTGGAATTACTCTGGGCAAGTAATAGCTGGATTGAGAGAGGATCACTTCTGGAAACAGAAGGGTTAATAGAAATGGTCTATCTACAGTAATTATATATATATATATATATATATATATATATATATATATATATATATATATATATATATATATATATATATGTATATATGTATATATATATTGTACCTGTCCTCTACTGGAACAGAAGCTAACAAGAATATTTTGTTAAAAACAAACAAACAAAAAAAACCTTATTGTGTATTTGCAACGACTACCAGCAGGGGTGCAGTCATCAAGCCCCTCCAACAGGTCAGGTTTTCAAGATATCCCTGCATCAGTCAACTACAACAAATGTAGTTGATAATATTGCACTATTTGGTGTCTCTATTTCTATTTTCCATGTCCTGATGAGATTTGCGCACCTGTTTTCTTCTTCGATTGCTGGTTGGATTTGGTCTGAATCCTGTGTCGGGAGCTGCATTCTCGTGGGCCAGTATATTATTTATTGTTATTTTGGTTTAAAGTGGTGTTATTTGCGCTTGATTATTATTATCACTATCATCCCTGCATCAGTACAAGTGGCTCAATCAGTCACTGGAAACAATGTAAGTAGTCTGTCCATAACACCCCCCCCCACCACCCCAAAAAAGGCCACACACAAACAGTGTAACAATTTGTATTTGTGTGAGTAATTACTAGCAGATATAAACAGAACAGAAATTCTATAGTGGTACAATTTATTTAGGACTAGCTGAGAGACCCGGCGTTGCCCGGGATGTAATTTTGGGGGGGCGTACGACAGGGTTGGGCTTCCCCCCCCCCCTTGACAGCTAGGTGGGTGAGTGAGTGAGTTGACTGAGTGTGTGGGTGGGTGACACTTGAGTGGGTGGGTGGGTTGGTGACTGAGTGGGTCGGTGACTGGGTGGGTGACTTTGGGTCGGTTTGACTTTGGGTCGGTGGGTGGGTGACTTTGGGTCGGTGACTGGGTGGGTGACTTTGGGTCGGTTTGACTTTGGGTCGGTGGGTGGGTGACTTTGGGTCGGTGGGTGGGTGACTTTGGGTCGGTTTGACTTTGGGTCGGTGGGTGGGTGACTTTGGGTCGGTGGGCGGGTGACTTTGGGTCGGTGGGTGGGTGACTTTGGGTCGGTGGGTGGGTGTATGACTTTGGGTCGGTGGGTGGGTGGGTGACTTTGGGTCAGTTTGACTTTGGGTCGGTGGGTGGGTGACTTTGGGTGGGTGGGTGAGTTGGGTCGGTGGGTGGGTGACTTGGGTCGGTGGGTGGGTGATTTTGGGTCGGTGGGTGGGTGACTTTGGGTCGGTGGGTGGGTGGGTGACTTTGGGTCGGTGGGTGGGTGGGTGACTTTGGGTCGGTGGGTGGGTGGGTGACTTTGGGTCGGTGGGTGGGTCGGTGACTGGGTGACTTTTTCAGGGTCGGTGACTGGGTGGGTCAGTGACTGGGTTCGGTGACTGGGTGGGTCAGTGAGTGGGTAGGTGGGATCGGTGAGTGGGTGGGTGGGGTCAGTGACTGGGTGGGTGGTTTTGGGTGAGACTGGGTGGGTGAGTGGGAGACTGAATGGGTGGGTGAGTGGGAGACTGAATGGGTAGGTGACTGGGAGACTGAATGGGTGAGTGAGTGGGAGACTGAATGGGTGGGTGAGTGGGAAACTGAATGGGTGGGTGAGTGGGAAACTGAATGGGTGGGTGAGTGGGAAACTGAATGGGTGGGTGAGTGGGAAACTGAATGGGTGGGTGAGTGGGAAACTGAATGGGTGGGTGAGTGGGAAACTGAATGGGTGGGTGAGTGGGAGACTGGGTGGGTGGGTGAGTGGGAGACTGACTGGGTGGTAGACTGACTGGGTGGGAGACTGACTGGGTGGGAGACTGACTGGGTGGTAGACTGACTGGGTGGGAGACTGACTGGGTGGGTGACTGACTGGGTGGGTGAGTGGGAGACTGACTGGGTGGGTGAGTGGGAGACTGACTGGGTGGGTGAGTGGGAGACTGACTGGGTGGGTGAGTGGGAGACTGACTGGGTGGGTGAGTGGGAGACTGACTGGGTGGGTGAGTGGGAGACTGACTGGGTGGGTGAGTGGGAGACTGACTGGGTGGGTGAGTGGGAGACTGACTGGGTGGGTGAGTGGGTGACTGACTGGGTGACTGACTGGGTGGGTGAGTGGGAGACTGACTGGGTGGGTGAGTGGGTGACTGAATGGGTGGGTGAGTGGGTGACTGACTGACTGAATGGGTGGGTGACTGACTGAGTGGGTGGGTGACTGAGTGGGTGGGTGACTGAGTGGGTGGGTGGGTGACTGGGTGAAAGTGGGTGACTGGGTGAAAGTGACTGGGTGGTTGTGTGGGTGACTGGGTGGTTGTGTGGGTGACTGGGTGGGTGGGTGACTAAGTGAGTGGGTGGGTGACTGAGTGACTAAGTGAGTTTTTGGGTGACTAAGTGAGTGGGTGGGTGACTGAGTGGGTGGGTGACTGAGTGGGTGACTGGGTGGGTGTGTGGGTGACTGGGTGGGTGAGTGTGTGGGTGGGTGACTGGGTGACAGTGCGTGGGTGGGAGACGGTGGGTGACTTACCTTGACCCCGGGGGGCAAGAGTGGCAGGAGGCCCGGGCCGCGCTTCCCCTCCGTCTGGGAGCCGGCGCACGTGAGGGGGAGAGCAGGAGGCCCGGGCCGCGCTTCCCCTCTCCGGTAGCGGCGCACGTGAGGGGGAGTCCCGGGCCGCGCTTCCCCTCTCCGGTAGCGGCGCACGTGAGGGGGAGTCCCGGGCCGCGCTTCCCCTCTCCGGTAGCGGCGCACGTGAGGGGGAGTCCCGGGTCGCGCTTCCCCTCTCCGGGAGCGGCGCACGTGAGGGGGAGAGCAGGAGACCCGGGCCGCGCTTCCCCTCTCCGGTAGCGACGCACGTGAGGGGGGAGAGCAGGAGACCCGGGCCGCGCTTCCCCTCTCCGGGAGCGGCGCACGTGAGGAGGAGAGCAGGAGGCCCGGGCCGCGCTTCCCCTCTCCGGTAGCGGCGCACGTGAGGGGGAGTCCCGGGCCGCGCTTCCCCTCTCCGGTAGCGGCGCACGTGAGGGGGAGTCCCGGGCCGCGCTTCCCCTCTCCGGTAGCGGCGCACGTGAGGGGGAGTCCCGGGTCGCGCTTCCCCTCTCCGGGAGCGGCGCACGTGAGGGGGAGAGCAGGAGACCCGGGCCGCGCTTCCCCTCTCCGGTAGCGACGCACGTGAGGGGGAGAGCAGGAGACCCGGGCCGCGCTTCCCCTCTCCGGGAGCGGCGCACGTGAGGAGGAGAGCAGGAGGCCCGGGCCACACTTCCCCTCTCCGGGAGCGGCGCGGCGCACATGAGGGGGAGAGCAGGAGGCCCGGGCCGCGCCGCGAGGGGGGAGGAGCCTGTAGTTTGCAGCTGAGCAGGAGGGCCGCGCTTCATCCGCGGCGCACGGTGAGGGTGATGGTGCGGCTGGGGATGTTGCGGAGCATGGGGATTTGGGTGAGGTGGGGAGGGGGGAGAGAGTGAGGGGCACCGGGAGAGGAGGGGGGGGGGTGGAAGGTGAGCTGCGGTCCAACTGACGGGGGAGAGAGTGTGTGTGTGTGTGTGTGTGTCTGTGTGTCTGTGTGTGTGTGTGTCTGTGTGTGTGTGTGTCTGTGTGTGTGTGTGTGTGTGTGTCTGTGTGTGTGTGTCTGTGTGTCTGTGTGTGTGTATGTCTGTGTGTGTGTGTCTCTGTGTGTGTGTGTGTGTCCCCGTCCGTCCCCTTTGGCCCGTCACTCCGCCTCAGGCCAATGAGAGGTGTGCGGGGGCGGGCGGCCCAAGGGACCAATGAGATTTCCCCTAGGGACACCGGACATCCAGGCAGGCAAACATACAGTGCTTTCAATTATATATAGTAAGATATGTTATTTGCACCCCCAGCCATGTTCTTTGTTACCTGTGAAGGCTGCATCTTCTATTCTGACCTCAAAGCATTAGAATAAGTTTAGAATAAGTTCCTGCATTTCGCAGCTCCTGCAAAAAAAAATAAAGATAATATTTAAAAGTGCTGATCAGCCAAATGCAGCCCAATAAATCTCTCACGGTCCTCGGCTCATCTTAGTTCCACCTGGAGCGAATACTTTTTAAAAAGGTGCAACCCCATGCAGCTGGCTAAAAAATAAAATAATTCTACATCATTTTACAAGGTAATTGGTGTCGAACAAATCTAACTGGGCTAAAAGCAAATATTTGACTGTTTTTGTTTCTTTGGAAGTTGATTACAAATTGAATTTCTCCGGGGGCTCGGGATGGGGGGGTGTTTGTCAATCAAGTGCCTTCTTTCTCCTTATCCCCCCCTGTCCTTATCAGAAAGATAAGGGGAGGCGGGGCTGTCCACTAAACATCACTGGCTTTAGTACACTTTGGTCCTTGAAGGGACTGACCCTTCAAATTTATTTATAAAAATGTGTTACCAGGAAGTAATACAGTGAGAGTTACCTCTCGTTTTCAGGTATGTCCTGGGCACAGAGTTATAACAATACATGGTTACATTAAATGAACAGAGATTATACAGTCAATTCACAGGCATTTCATGGACAGATAGAGTTGGAAAATTGGGTTCAGGGGATAAAGGGCTTGTCATGGAACAAGAATCACATTCCTGCCCGACCCCCCTTCTGCTTGTCAGCTCCTTAAGTTCAGCTACAGGCATTGGTTCCACATACACACAAGTGCCTGTGTGATGTATCAATATGTTGCCCTTTCTGCCTGTGAGCAGGCAGTCAGTGAGCTGCTACAGCAGTCTCTGAGATCCTCACCAGAATGGGCTAGTCTGCCCCCCCCCTCCTGTTTGTTCAGACATGGTCTGCCCCTAGACTATTCCTTTACCCACACTGCACCTCACTTCCTTTTCCACCCTGGAGACAGTGAGTAAAAAGAACCCCTTCTCTGTTTATCCCCCTTGGTGAGGCCATCTCTTTTTACCGGTTCCTAACTAACAATCACCACTACACACCATCCACAAGTATCTGTACCCTGCTACCTTTTCCCAATAAAGTGGAGGAAATATTACAGGACTTGGAGTGATTTAAAAGGGAACTGTGTTAATGCTATCGGGAGCCATTCACACATTAAACGTGACCCTGGCTTCAGAATAGGGCTGGTGAGTTTCAGATAGAAGTAGAGAAGCTTTAACATCACCAAACATCACCAAACATCAGCAAACGGCAGCAAATAGAATCTTTATACAAACAGTAATAAATACTGTACTATTGTTCATAATTATTGCCTCTTACAGTACATACTTCGAAGCAGGAATCCCAGTATAAAATGTGTGGAAGTAGTATATAAGTATTAATGCCCATGGCTGACTAATATTATTTATTTATTTATAAAATGTTTTTTTACCAGGAGGTAACGCTCAATGTATTACTTCCTGGAACAACATTGTATAAATAAATAAATAATATTAGTCAGCCATGGGCATTAAGATGGTGTAATTGTAAAACGGTTCTGTTTTAATGCCATCACTAAACATAGGATGCCTAAGTGCGTTTTTTTGGGGTAATGCTGATTAGGGGCTGTGTGTTTTAGCACATCACTTTTCATCATCAAGGTGTTAGAGGGATTCAGCTTTCGGTCCATGTTTACTAAGCAGTGATCGTTCACCTTACATCTACGAATCAATAGGAACATAAGGTCTATCTATACCAATGCTGGAAGGCGACTCACGGCGTAGCACTGCTTAGGAAACCTGGTGGTTTGCATTTTTTTTTTTTGCATTGCATTTAATGAGAATGTTAGCGTTTGTTTGCAGCAAAATGGGACGCGGTCAGATAATTATTTATGCGCAGTTTCCTTAATTCTGATACAAGTTTAATGAATAACAAGGTATCAAAGTATTGCTGCATATTACAGCAGGTGCACTTATTTGCAGCAATAAAAGGTTATGTATGTGTGAGTAAGTGTGTATGAATGTATGTGTAAATATGTATGTATGTGTGCACGTGTATATATGTGTGAGTAAGTGTGTATGTATGTATGTATGTGTAAGTAAGTATGTATGTATGTGTGCACGTGTATGTATGTGTGAGTAAATGTGTATGTATGTGTGAGTAAATGTGTATGTATGTATGTGTAAGTAAGTGTGTATGTATGTGTGCACGTGTATGTATGTGTGCACGTGTATGTATGTGTAAGTGTGTATGTATGTGTGCACGTGTATGTATGTGTGAGTAAATGTGTATGTATGTATGTGTAAGTAAGTGTGTATGTATGTGTGCACGTGTATGTATGTGTATGTATGTGTACACATGTATGTATGTGTGAGTAAGTGTGTATGTATGTGTAAGTGTGTATGTATGTGTGCACGTGTATGTATGTGTGCACGTGTATGTATGTGTGCGTAAATGTGTATGTATGTATGTGTAAGTAAGTGTGTATGTATGTGTGCACGTGTATGTATGTGTATGTATGTGTACACGTGTATGTATGTGTGAGTAATTGTGTATGTATGTGTGCACGTGTATGTATGTGTAAGTGTGTATGTATGTGTGCACGTGTATGTATGTGTGAGTAAGTGTGTATGTATGTGTGCACGTGTATGTATGTGTAAGTGTGTATGTATGTGTGCATGTGTATGTATGTGTGAGTAAGTGTGTATGTATGTGTGCACGTGTATGTATGTGTAAGTAAGTGTGTAAGTGTAAGTGTGTGTGTTTGTATACATTTGCTATATGCAATACGGTGGAGGTTTCTTGTTGCCTTTTTCACCCACCATAACTTAAAGTGTGGCTGGTAAATCTTACAGCCTTGAAATTGGCAAAGCCGGTACAACCAACCTCACACTGATGAGACCCAGCAAGGTCGAAACATGTCTGTGAGTGGTTTCTCTGGCTTTGCATATAATCCCATGCAGTGCTTAAAAGCTGTGTGAACAGCAAGCATTAGCTTATAAGGGTTCCATGTAAAAATGGTTTTCAGGCAAAATGTGACATGGTGTGCTCATTTTGCATGTCATTTCCCAGAATCCCTTGCTGCAGTGGAAGCACTGTATGCTAGGTGATAATAGTGAAAGGCAGGGCTGCAGACCTGTCTAAGACATGTGAATGTGCTCACAAGTGATCTTTTTATTTGATTATATGCTATACGGTGGAGGTTTTGTGTTGCCTTTTTTTACAGACAGAGAGAGAGAGAATATGGAAGCAGCACTCATATTCAAGATTTATCAAAAATATTATTTCTTTAGTATGAGATATTTATGAAAGGCAATTTGTAAGTAGACTGGAGTGCAATCATTTCCCATGGTATGTAAGTGCACGTAGATAATATGCGCCCATTACTGTGAGAACTCACAAATTCATGAGGTATGCGAATCATGTACTGGAAAATAACAAATAGGAAAAATATTTATATATAGGGAAAAATCTGCAGAGAAAATAAAAATAATGAGACAAAACAGAGAAGTAAACTAAATGTCCTGTGATAACCAGTGTAATTTGGAAAAAGTTCATGATTTCTCGTGTGTGTGTATGTATGAGTGTATGTGTATATATGTAGTATGAGTGTGTGTATGTATATGTATATGTATATATATGTATATATATATATATATATATATATATACATACATACATACATACATACATACATACATACATACATACACACACACACACACACATATATGTGTATATATAGTCCTAGGATATCAATTGTTAGTCCAAATAAAAAAGGTATCACCTTATACTGAAGTACTCATTTATTCTGCACTATCGCAACTGAACTAACACAGCTATTTCCATTTAATATATATATATATATACACACACTTAGTTAAGTTATGGTTGGTAAAAAAAGTGACAAAAACCCTCCACAGTAAAGTATATAGCAAATGGAAATATTACTGTATGCTCATTTGCATATATATATATATATATATATGTTGAAGGCGCCCGCTACTGCGCGCGATTCAACGGGCGCTTCTGCGCATGCGCAGGAGCGGGCGCCTCCGACAGAGCACGTGTAGAAGCTTCCGCCGCCAGCGCATGCGCAGAGACGTGGACACACACACACTTCTGCTCAAGCAGCTGTAGTGTGTGTGTGTGTGTGTACACATACACAAACAAACAAAAGGAACAGTGATATTAGAGGAATTCCCAGTGAGTACAAATGTAGAAGTGCAAATAGCAAAAACATTTACAAATTTACCATTTCTAATAAAAACCGGAGATGTGAAAAAGATGCAAGGTGTGAAAACATATAACACATGGATTCTATATAGATTATTGTAATTTAGTCACTGTAGTGATTCTAACAAAAAAAAAGAAGGGGGTGTGTCCCGAGCACGCGCGTTGTAACTCAAACTTCTTTGCGTTTTGTCACTGAAATTGTATTTTGATTTATATGATTTTGATTGAATGAAAGACACTCTTGAGAAATTAACGCCATTCAGATCCTTTACAATCCAAAATATATGTATCTTTATTTGGTTATCATAAGTCAATTGTATCATTTATTCCAACTAATACTATGGACATTTCTGCTGAAAAAAGTCTTTCATTCAATCAAAATACAATTTCAGTGCCAAAACGCAGTTACTATGCGCGTGCTCGGCACACAAGCTTTTCTTTTTTGCGAAAAGGGGGACGAAATTATTAAGTCATATTTCGCTTTTTTTTTTCCAATTTCCAACCTTTGCCATTTTATCTCTTTTATCAACAGCACTGTCACATGGCCAATCTCACCTTGGGACCTAAACATTAGAATCATGTGACTCTGAATTTTGGGGGGCAAACGTTGCTGGGCTTTTTTCCCTAAAAAATAAATAAAACGGCAAGTTCGTAACCGTTTCGTAGTGCTCTGCCCCAAAAAAGTATTCCGCCACCATTAGATACCTTACAGCCTCTTCACTTGATTGGTTCGTACGTTGCCTTATGGCTTGGCACTTCTTAGTCAACATGGTACAATTTCCTACAAGCTGGTGGACTTAAAAAATAAATTTATTCCATAGGTCAAATTGTTTTAGTCCTATCCTACTGTCGCCTTGAGAAGAGGTCCAGGGACAGCCACCTTGACCAATATCCAGCCAGTGACACATCTGGGATTCCTTCAGCTTTTCAAGCACCTGTGGCAGGACTTCTAGGGTTTTTGTGAGTGCTCTTTATCGATGATTTTATTTCCTGCAGACTAGACCCTTTGCGTCGATTCATCCACCCCAAAAAAGGCCTCACGTCTAACCGGGCAACAGTGATGGACAGCAAGGTTCAAGAGGACGTGTTTTTGAGTTCCAATGTGACAGCAAGCATGTGAGTAGATTGCTAATTAATTAATTATCCAGCAAGGCGGTGGGTTTTGTTCATTGGCTCCATTTGAACCTTTCAACCGACATGGTGGTGTGTGTTATTCTTGAGTAGGTGGGAGTCAGGTCCTGATGAAGGCCTGACCTATTCTACAAGAACCTGCTTGGCCTCTGTGTGAACTAGTACAGAAGACCACATCTCACATGGCTGTGAGTTGCCCTACAATGCAGTGGCGCTGAAATATATGTTATTAAAGGAAGTCGGGGGTTATTAGGATAACTCTTCATCTGTTTTATTCTGTAGGAAATCCAGACAGAACAGGCAGGAGGGATTAACGGACGCGATGTGCTGCGGCGAATTACTAGCCCGTCTTCAATGCAGACAGACAAGGCAAGCGCTGGGTTCTCCATATCGAATTATAACGTGGAAACCGTATAGAAAACCTTGGCCTAAATCCCTGAGTTCTTTAGCAGAGATTTATTCGGGACTAGCAGCCGACGTCACCCGCAACAGATAAATCAAAAGAACTCTGCATGAACTTAGATATTCATGCTAACAGCTTAAGAATGAAAAGTAATACGAGACATCTCCGGTGTCAAATACATATCCTTCAAAGGAAAGCCTGCATCACGGAGAGGGCAAAGCCCATTTGTTCCATCTTGATGTCGTTGGCTAGGAGATGACCTTACAATCGGATGTTTACAGTAGTTTCCTCAGAGAGAGAAAAAAGAAAAGAAACATCCTACTGAATGAATGTGATTATTTTAGTGCTTGGCTGAGAATATCTCAAAACGCCTTAGACCATGAGGTTAATCATTTCTCCCCCCCCCTCCCCTCCACCACCCGTCCCCCAATAAAATAGTCATAAATAAGAAGTGTAATGTAGACCAGGGGGGCTCAACTCCAGTCCCGGTAACAGGTCAGATTTTTAGGTTATCCCAGCTTCAGCTCAGGTGGCTCAATCAGCCCCTGCTTCAGCTCAGATGGCTCAATCAGAGGCTGAGTTGAAGACTGACCGAGCCTCTAATTGAGCCACTTTTGCTAAAGCAGGGACTGATTGAGCCACCTGTGCTGAAGCAGGGATATCCTGAAAACCTGACCTATTTGGGAGGGCTTGAGGACTAGAGTTGAGCACCCCTGATGTAAACCGTTAAACACATACCAATAAATAATTGGTATGTCTATGACAAAATATGCTCAGCCAGGTGTAAATAGCTACAGCCATAGCATCCCGTGTAGTATTTAACCTCTCTTGGTGTATACTAGTAATGAGACTACCTACACAGTCCCAGACCCCAGTACCTCTTAATACAACGCTCCTGACGAAAATATTATATCAACCCCCCCCCTCTCTGAGGGTTCCACAGAGCAATGCAGTGCCTGCTGCACACGTAGTGTGTCCGTATGTAATCGCCCCCACTGCTCAAGACCTGCCGAAGGCTGACGGTGGCCCTGGGACGGTCTATATCCAACACAAGTACAATCAGGAATTCATCCGCAGCTGCTTCATACCAAGTGTAAGGCATTATTCTAAGATACATTCTTCCATTGATTTGGGAATTCATTAGGGCATGTGCTGTCCATCAACTCCTGCGACACCGTTCACTCGCATGGAAATGACCTCGGAATTCTCGCGGATAGCTTTCAGTAACAGTAACAACACACCATGACAGTCCCATGAAGGAAGCCATGAAATACGGGAGCCAAGTGGAACGTAATAGCCCAGGAGTGGCCAACTCCAGTCCTCAAGGGCCACCACCAGGTAGGGTTGCCAGGTGTCCAGTATTAGACCGGGCTGTCCTGTATTTGGACACTGTCCATTAAGAAATGAGAGGTAATACTAGACATGTATGTGCCCAGTATGACCTCTCTGGACTTTTAGTGACCTGACCGGCCTGGGGGGGTGCAGGTTTTCCCCGAGCAGGGAGAGAGCAGGGCTGTTGCTGCTAGGGGGCTGGGTAGCATCCTCCATCCTGATTGGCTGCATTACCCAGCAGCAGCCAATCAGGAGGTGACAGTAGCCTGGGGGTAGGGCCAAGGAGAGGAGCATGGAGCGGAGAGGTGTGTGTTTGTGTGTCGAGCATGTCACATCTTTCACCATTGTGTTCAGTATTTTTGGAGAAACCACGTGGCAAACCCTAACAACAGGTCAAGTTTTAAGAATATCCCTGCGCGGGGATATCCTTAAAACCTGACTTGTTGGTGGCCCTTGAGGGCTGGATTTGACCATCCCTGCAACAGCCCAAATTGCCTGTGTATCTTCCTCTCCGCGAACTTGCTTAACCGACTGTAGAATTACTGTCAACATGCCCAGAGATGGTAGGAAGTGTCACGGTGAGATTATGGCAGGCTGTATAAGGTCACATAAATATATATAACAGATGATATATATTTATCACTGGGTCTGAACTGAAATGAGTCTTAGATATAATAAAGTGATTTTATTCCTTAGGATAGGTGAACACACGGATAATACAGTAACAGACAAGAAGTACACTTACTTAGGGGTTGGGGAATGAGAAGTTTGATGTAGCATTTCTCTTCAGCAATCAGGTAATCATCAGATGGTAAATTGAAGCCTCACAACGAATAACTAAGGATATGTGGGGAACAGCAGTTTATAAACCTTTTGTCCCTCTATCCCTAACCTGAAGTACCTGTGATTGGTTTCCCATTATCTCCAGCCAATCTTTGATGGGGGAACACATTTTAGGACATGCCCCCCTGCTAGCTGGCACATGCGCAGTAGAACTCTGGGGTCTCATTTCTGTAACCCCCCATAGGCAAATAGACCTCTAGCAAGATAACCTTTGTTGGAAGGTTGGAAGGTGATAACTGGGACACTTGGAGACTGCTCTGGTTTGAGCCTCCTCCGCCCCTAAATCATCAGGGAGGGTGACAAGACCCTTGGAACAACACTTAAATCCTAGACATTGGGCGCCTCTTGGGGCCATCTGCTATCCTGGTGGACAAAGGAATTTCCTCTGAGTATTTGCCCATTCCCTGGGACACAGTATTAAACCTAAAACATAAACGTATTTCACAAAGAGCTATAATCATTAAAGGACTATTAACCCTTGTGCTCCCGGATGGATTCCAGTGTGTGTGTGTGATGCAGACACTGATTAACCAGACATTACAATGGAACAGGGGAACAGGGAAATACACATGCACATGTCATTACAGGGGTTAAATCACTGTTCTGGGTCTTAGCCCAGTTAACCCTTTGACTCCCAGGTGAGGTCAGGGGATGGCCAAATGGGGTGTAACCCATTTAATCCCAGACCACCCCCTTTCTCCCTCTACAGGAAGATCCTCCCCCCACCTCCCACCGATGTACTGTACATAAGGACCAACCAACAACATGAAACGGAAAAGCTCTGTGTCATGATAGAGGGGGTTTGGCCCGGGATTAAAGGGGTTACACCCCATTTGGCCACCCCCTACTCTCACTTGGGAAGCAAGGGGTTAACTGGACTGAGGTCCAGTAATGTGTTTTTTACCTTGCTTCAGTATCCAAATGTTTATTCCCCTGTGTAAATGTAATGTCTCATCCTGGTGTTTGCACTCACACATACACTAGGGTTGATGTGGGAGGGAAGGGGTTAATGTTAATTTAGTGATTACTAGCTGAGAGACCCGGCGTTGCCCGTGAGTTACATTTAGCGCTAGGAAAAGGGAGGGGGGGGAGAGGGGGGGAAAAGGAGGGGAGGGGGACAGTGGACAGGAGGGGGGGGGGACAGTGGACAGGAGGGGGGGGGCAGTGGACAGGAGGGGGAGAGGCAGTGGCCGGGTGGGGGGGGGGGGGACAGTGGAAAGGACAGTGGACAGGAGGGGATGGGAGGGGGGAGAGTGGACAGGAGGGGGGGGAGAGTGGACAGGGGGGGGGGACAGTGGACAGGAGGGGATGGGAGGGGGGAGAGTGGACAGGAGGGGGGGGGAGAGTGGACAGGAAGGGGGGAGAGTGGACAGGAGGGGGGGTGACAGTGGACAGGAGGGGGGGGTGACAGTGGACAGGAGGGGGGGAGAGTGGACAGGAGGGGGGGGTGACAGTGGACAGGAGGGGGGGGCAGTGGACAGGAGGGGGGGCAGTGGACAGGAGGGGGGGGCAGTGGACAGGAGGGGGGTTGGTTTGCTTTAAATTGACGGGTCCCTCCTCTCCACTCCCCCTGTATCTTTCTACGCTCCTGACCCCCCCACCCCCGCCCCATGTGTAGCTCCGATCCCCACTCTACAGTGTCTGAGATACTGTAACACACACGCACACAGACACACACGCAGTGTCCCACACACATACACACTGTCACGCTGTGACACACACACACACACACACACACACTCACCTCTCCTTCTGGCCGCCGCCATGTTAGTTAGTCCGCGAGGGAGGAAGGGGTCCTTCCGTCCGCCGCCACCTTAGGTGCCGCGTGGCAGCGGTAGGCTGCCCTGGCCAATGCCTGTCCCCGCACCAGGGAGGTGAGTGGAGGGAGCGGGAGGTGAGTGGAGGGAGCGGGAGGTGAGTGGAGGGAGCGGGAGGTGAGTGGAGGCAGCGGCAGGCTGCCCTGCCCACTGCCTGTCCCCGCGCTGGGGAGGTGAGTGGAGGGAGCGGGAGGTGAGTGGAGGGAGCGGGAGGTGAGTGGTGGCAGCGGCAGGCTGCCCTGCCCACTGCCTGTCCCCGTGCCGGGGAGGTGAGTGGAGGGAGCGGGAGGTGAGTGGAGGCAGCGGCAGGCTGCCCTGCCCACTGCCTGTCCCCGCGCAGGGGAGGTGAGTGAAGGGAGCGGGAGGTGAGTGGAGGCAGCGGCAGGCTGCCCTGCCCACTGCCTGTCCCCGCGCCGGGGAGGTGAGTGGAGGCAGCGGCAGGCTGCCCTGCCCACTGCCTGTCCCCACACCGGGGAGGGAGTTGAGCGGGAGGGAGGTGAGTGGAGAGGGAGGTGAGAGGAGAGTGAGGTGAGTAGAGAGGGAGGTGAGTGGAGAGGGAGGTGAGTGGAGAGGGAGGTGAGTGTGATGGGGGGGAGAGGACAGAGAGAGAGGTGTGTGTGTCCCTGTGTGTCCTTTGGCCCGTCACTCCGCCTCAGGCCAATGAGAGGTGTGCGGGGGCGGGCGGGCCAAGGGACCAATGAGATTGCCGCTAGGGACACAGGCCATGCAGACATACAGTGCTTTCAGAAATATATAGTAGATAGCTCTTTGTTCCCTTTTCCCGCCTTTTCAGGCTCCATTGAGACTCCATGCGTTCTAATGGAAGAAGTAGCGGTTTTGGACCTGTTTTCCAGCGACGACCAGCAGGTGGCGTCCGAGAGGAGGAGCGGCGGTTTCCCATTGTAAGTCAATGGGCTCATTGACTTCAATGGAGATTCCTCAACGCCGGCCTCGAGGAACAGGTTGGCAGCCATCCAAACAGCAGACAGCAAAAGCGGATACAATGTCTTTGAAAAGAGTTTAATCACTTCGGTCAAGTTCAAAGACAATTGGCGTGGGAATCTTAGGTTCTAGGGCCCCTGGGAATAAAGTTCTTTTTGTCCCTAGCTCCTAGGAACCCCCACACACGATCCACACCAGGTCCAGGAATGAGAGACCCCCGTAAGGGGTCGAGCGGAGAAGGAGGGTCGCGCCATTGACTTCAATGGCGGAGCGGAGGTCCCATTGAATCTAATGGCGGCGTGCGCCATGCATTGCCTATGGCAGTGCCGGCCATTGATTCCAATGGGGAAAAGCCGCGTGGCGTAAAAACGACTATGTGTAAAATGATGAAAAATGTAAGTCCATATCTCCGGTTCTGGAATGACCAGGGGGATGGAATTTGGGTGGCATGTAGCCAAGGTTCCGGCTTTAATGCATGACCCTTCCCAGCCCCCTCCGATCAACCAGATGGAGTGTGGGCAAAGGTAAAGTTTGTTGGATTTTCCCATAGACTTCAATGGCGGCGGTTTCTCCATTGAAAGCCTATGGCGGGAAACCCCATTGACGGCAACGGCGGAGCCCGCCATTCAACGCTATGGCAGCGGACCCCGTTGATTTCAATGGGGAACGAGTGAAAAGCAGAGATTAATTTTTAAAGGGACGAATCCTGTATTTTAAAAATGTGTTAAAGTGCATTTCTGTATCTCCGGTTCTGGAGGTCGCAGAGAGTTTAAATTTGCCCAATATGTAGGGTCACTGTAGGCATTACAAATTGGCAGATTTCGACCCACTGAACCCACCAGAACGGAACGTATTAATATGTGAAAATATTAAAGTGTATATGGGATTTTGGATCTGCTCTGAAAATGCAGACTCCATCTGCTATGCTAATAGGGCAGGGAGGGCATCCTGAAGACTTAGCATAGCCCTGTGATCAAAAGTTAACTGCCCTGATTGTTTATACTAGGGTCAGGAACAAAGGAGCTGAGTGTTTTTAAGTTTGGTACTTCACACTTACAAGGGAAGCCAAAATCTACTTCAAAGAGATTTTTCTAACCAGCTCGGCGCCTAGGTTGTAAGAGATGGGTTTGAAATGGTATTTAAACCAGAGTCAGCCCTTACTCAATTGTCTTTCGTGTCTTGGTGATTTTTGAAGATTGCTGTATGAACTGCCAGTCCAGAATTATGACTGCTTCATCATTCCATCTTAAGTAAGTGCCTATATTATGTTGTTATTTGTACTATCTTGTTGTGTTCACCTTTTTCAAGGAATAAATTATATTTTATCATATCTAAGCCTCGTTCAGTTCAACCCAGTTATATTTTTGGTGTGTATTATTAATAGCCTGTCACAAAGTTACCGTCACACTCTGCTTGTTCAAAAATGGTGCATAGTGGTCAAGCTCGGCCCCATGATCCTCTTCCGCCATCACCATCCGTATCCTGGCTGCCCATTTCTCTCAATCTAATGAACTCCAACCATCGGTGCATCTTCCATGCGGCTGTCTGTTCTTGCATAGTTAATATTAAAAATGTACTAACAGCGAGGCTGAGAAATCAAATTATGCACATAAATATGCTGGCATAGCAGAGGAGGCGGCAGAAGCTGAAGTTAGCAACATTGATGCCAGTTCAAATTTGCAAATCTGCCGTCAATCTGTCATTAAACATGTTATCAAATGATGAAGTGTACGCTCCGTGCTCGCGTTGGGGCGCTTATTCCCGTTGTTGATGTACATTAATGGGATAATGTGCATTAACATAGCCCTGCTCGGGTGAACACAAAACATTTTCTATCTGTCTCACTTTGTTTCCCCTTGTGGCCCCGAATAAGTGTTTTGTGTTATCGAATTGCCATAAAATGGAGAAAAACACAACATTATTTTTAATTATCAGCCAGTGCGTTTGCGTTTTTGCTCTCTCCTCCCCTCTCTCTCCTGTCTCTCTCTCCTCTCTCTCTCCCCCTCTCTCTCTGTCTCTCCTTCCCTCTCTCTCTTGTCTCTCGCCTCCCTCTCTCCTATCCCTCTCTCCTCTCTCCCTCTCTCTTGTCTCCCTCTCTCCTATCCCACTCTCACTCCTCTCTTTCCCCCCTCTCTCTCCTCTCCCTCTCCTGTCTCTCTCTTCTCTCCTGTCTCTCTCTTCTCTCCTGCTCTCTCCTCTCCCTCTCGTCTCTCCCCTTTAATGCCTCCTTAAGTAAAACATTGATTAATGCCAGCGACTTGGAGGCTGACAATTAACGTGCCGTCTTAATGCACTAGCCTTTCCAAGACAGAATTTGCTTTTGACAGCGGTGATTGCTTCAGTTCAGTGATATTAAAGGCAGAGACAGAAAGCACTGTACTTATTATCAACCTATTGTAGATCTGCCTGTGTAACTCTTTATCTTGCCTTCTTAACCTCTCTTTGTTTGGCAGGTAGGCTTGCAAGGGATTGCGACGCTGAGCCACTGATTGATCCACCTGTGCTGAAGCAGGGATATCCTGAAAACCTGGCCCGCTGGTGGCCCTTGAGGACTGGAGTTGGCCACGCCTGCTATGTTAGTCCCACACAAGACCACGTTCGGCTAATGTATAAATCTACGTGATCAGACACGTTTGTGTTTTTCAATCATTTGTGAAAGTTTGAAACTTTTCTGTTGCCTATCTAGTGAGAAATCTACCCCAGTGAGAAATGCACGCTCTCTCCCTGCTGAGGACCAAGCAGGAAAGGGGACAGGATAAGGGAGAGATAAAACACAGGTAAGACACAAACCCCCTCTACCCTAGCAGACAAGTGTGACTCCAACATTAAATTAAAATAAACTTTAGTTATCTGATATGACATGAATGTTCATAACTAGCAGGGAACATGCATTTCCCCCCAAAACATGAAATTAAAGAGGGTAAGTATTATGGTCCTGTATTAAAATGGTTACAAGGAATCATTTGACTGCAGTTGAATCCTTCAGATATGTGCAACTTTAATATGACTTCATTGATCGGTGCATTGACTTCATTGATCGGTGCCAAGAGCAGATACAGCCCACGTGGGGTCAGGCTTGGCTGGTGGGGTCAGGCTAGGCTAATAGGGTTAGGCCTGGCTGGTAGGGATAGGCTAGGCTGGTAGGGTCAGGTTATGCTGGTAGGGTCAGGGTAGACTGGTAGGGTTAGGCTGGGCTGGTAGGGTCAAATTCGTCTGGTAGGGTTAGGCTAGGCTGGTAGGGTCAGGGTAGGCTGGTAGGGTTAGGTTTGGCTGGTAGGGTTAGGCTAGGCTGGTAGGGTTAGGCTAGGCAGTTAGGGTTGGGCTTGGCTGGTAGGGTCGGTTTAGGCTGGTGGGTTTGGGCTAAGTTGGTAGGGTCGGCTTGGCTGGTAGAGTCAGGTTAGGTTGGAAGGGCAAGTTTGGCTGGTAGGGCAAGTTTAGGCTGGGAGGGTTAGGTCTGGCTGGTAGGGTTTGGGTAGGTTAGGTAGGGTTAGGCTTGGCTGGTAGGGTTAGGCTTGGCTGGTAGGGTTAGGCTACACTGGTAGGGTCGGGTTAGGCTGGTGGGTTTGGGCTAAGCTGGTTGGGTCAGGCTAGGCTGGTAGGGTCAGGCAAGGCTGGTGAAGTCAGGCTTGGCTGGAAGGGTTAAGCTTGCCTGGAAGGGTTAGGCTTGGCTGGTAGGGTTAGGTTTGGCTGTTGGGATCGGCCTAGGCTGGTGAGTTTGGGCTAAGATGGTAGGGTCGGGCTAGGCTGGTGGGGTTAGGCTACACTGGTAGTCTTAGGCTAGGCTGGGTTAGGCATGGCTGAATGGGTTAGGCTTGGCTGGTAGGGTTAGGTTAGACTGGTAGGGTTAGGATAGGCTGGAAGAGTTAGGCTTGGCTGGTAGGGTTAGGCTAGGCTGGTAGGTTTAGGCTTGACTGGTAGGGTTTGGCTAGACTGGAAGGGTTAGGCTTGGCTGGTAGGGTTAGGCTAGGCTGGTAGGTTTAGGCTAGGCTGG
The DNA here is from genome assembly GCF_040206685.1 of Ascaphus truei. Lineage (NCBI taxonomy): Eukaryota > Metazoa > Chordata > Amphibia > Anura > Ascaphidae > Ascaphus > Ascaphus truei. Next base: position 10,674,693 of record NC_134497.1, read on the forward strand.
TAGGGCTTGGCTAGGCTGGTACGGTTAGGCTTGGCAGGTTGTCTTACACAAAGCTTCTGGTAAGTAATTCCATTTTCCAGGCTGTGGCAGGTTTGAATGTAAAGCAAATTCAGTTGAAGATCTCACGGAATACATTCAAGAAAATCCACTCCACGAACACCCGCAAATGTTAGTCTAACATCCTTTCTCCATCTATGGACACTTTGTGACTTCACTGTGGTTTAACCAAATGTCCTTAAAAGACGCTAACCCCTTCCTGCCAGCAGTGGGGTTTCAAGGAAAGCTTTTACTTTTTTGTGTCTTGAGAAAAGTAACTGCAGCACATTTTTATTTTCATGGGTAACATTTATTCTGATTAGATACTCATCGTTCTCCACTTTTAGCTGCATGGCTAAAAAATACATTATAATTGCTTTCTGCAAAAGATTGTTGATTCACGCAAGGGGACTAAAAGGATCAAATGCACCGCCGGCTTCGGTGTCTCATAAACAAAATAAAATAAAGGGATTTAGAGTCACATTTGCCGGGCAGTCTCATGCCACGGAAGATATTTTGTAGCCCACTTAAGTCATTGGTCTTTAAGTGGTCTTCCACGTGCCCGGTGGCAGATTTCTCGCTATACCCCTGGCCAACTCTTTCACTCGACTCAAAGATGCCAGCTCTCTACCCCTTTTGTATCTAAAGCCCTCTCCCACCTTAATCCTTTCTCACGCACTGCCCCACACCTCTGGAATATACTTCCCCTCCATCTCCGGCTGACACCCTCTCTCCACCTTTAGGACCCATCGAAAAACCCACCTCCTTAATGAAGCATACGGGTAGCTCC
>NC_134497.1:10980518-11065518 GCF_040206685.1 Ascaphus truei
CATTGGGTGTTAATTTGCTGGTCGGCGGCTCTTCTTTAGAAGACTGAAGAAGGAATAGTTACATAAATATAATTAGAAAAATCAAGTGTTGACCACTACTAGTATAACTAGCGGCTCATTCATTGTGGGATATGTGTGTGTTGTAAGAATAGAATACTAGTAAAAATAAATAAGATAATAAGAAGAATAAGGAGAGTAAAAAGACAAGAAGGTATTTAAAAGGCTTGATCTAGTATTGAGATAGAAGGTATAAAGATGACACTATTAAATATTTAATAGTGAAAAGGAGACAGTGAAATATAACACAGGGGGAATAAATTAGACATTTAGATTGATACAAAGTCTAAAAAAAGAAATAATCTCCCATATTAAAATCTCCAAACAATTAAACAAAGTAATACTCCCCACCCCCCCCCCCCCCCATAGGCCACGCCGGCCTCTCCTGAATGTTTAAAGGTCCCGCGGCTGGAAGGAAGCCACGATGGGTGATGTGGCGGCTTTGTATTGGCCCACGTGACCCTTAAACCGCCATATAGCGCGTCCGACCGCGGGCTACAGGCGCGGCACTACGGAGGCACGTATCCGGGGAAGCAGGGGGTCCCGGAGCTGAAGTGTTTGCCGTGCATAATTTTACACTATGGGAGATTTTGTTTGCAAAAATAATGGGGCAGAGAGACGCAGAATGTGATACATCTCATTATAATCTGTGCCCCATGTAACTCCCCCAAATCCTCCTACTGACTCTCCCCATGGTGCAAACTGGAGCAGAGACGCAGAATGTGATACATCTCATTATAATCTGTGCCCCATGTAACTCCCCCAACTCCTACTGACACTCCCCATGGTGCAAACTGGAGCAGAGACGCAGAATGTGATACATCTCATTATAATCTGTGTGTCATGTAACTCCTCCCCAACTCCTCCTACTGACTCTCCCCAAGGTGCAAGCTGGGGCAGTGACGCAGAATGTGATACATCTCATTATAACCTGTGCACCATGTAACTCCTCCCCAACTCCTCCTACTGACTCTCCCCAAGGTGCAAGCTGGGGCAGAGACACAGAATGTGATACATCTCATTATAATCTGTGCCCCATGTAACTCCCCCAACCGACTCTCCCCAAGGTGCAAGCTGGGGCAGTCGGGGCAAAATGCTTTGATGTATAGACACAGGATAAAATGCCCCAGTTTTGCTCCAAAATTGCCTTGGTACAGACACCCGTACATTTGTATGGCAGTGGTGTCATACTTATGGATAATTATCCACTAAAATGTATCTTACAAAAGTAACTTACATTCTCTTGTACCTTACTGGTCGGTGGCTCTTCTTTAAAAGACTGAAGAAAGAATAATTACATTAATATGATGCATCAGGAATATGTTAGAACTGACAGCGATTTAAAATGCACAATATCACGTATTCCCGATGCCCAGAGCAAGTGTAGAACAGATGCGAAGGAGAGAGAAGAGGGGGCCTCTGATTATCACATGTGATACAAGATGCAACAGGGACGGATTGTGCATTATTCTTATGAAGAAGAGATGGACCGAGAAATCCCCCAAAAGCAATGAGGTTACAGAGAAGTCACCAAAAAAAGAAAGAAGAGCATACAACGTGTCACCAGAAACCAGAATCAGATGTCCATCAAAGAAAAGATGGAATTTTACCTTAAAGGAGCAATCCATGTCATTTAAAAAAAAAAAAAAAAATCAAAACATTAATTTCAGCTTCGGGGACCCCCTGCTTCCGGAGATTCTTACCTCCCCCCTCTGTAGGGGGTACTGGTAGCTGCTCCGGCTGAGCTTGCTGGGTTTTAAAGTTTAAAGCTCTCGTGTCATGTGGGCTAATAGGAAGCCTCACCTAATGACATCACGGCTTCCTATTGGTCCGCAGGGCGTGGGAGTCTTGAAACACCGCCATTACATGAAACCTGGTACCCGAGCAGAGCGGGTACTGGCTCCCCCTATGGAGATAAGGATCTCCGGAAGATGGGGATCCCCAGAGCTGAAATTAATGGGGTTCAGCTACATAGACTCTGCTTCAATCCTGTGTAAAAATTTAAAAAGGTAAAAAATATCTGACTTGGTGCCGCTTTAATATCTGAAAAAAGGGACAGACCCAAGTCTCCCGATCACATAAGAAGTAGAAGATGAAGTCATATGTAGTTCCTGGGGAAGAATGCTGTTCATAGCCGATGTAAAGAGGTTTTAGAGATGGTTTGTTCATATTATCACAGCAAATCACCAACCTTTCTCCAAAAAGGCTTGGCCCGCGGAGTTTGTTCTGTCGCCGCCTTGGCGTCATCCTTTGCGGTTTGCGCTGGGATCTGCGGTTGGATATTGGGTTCAGAGGATTTAGTGTCCGGTGTTAGTATCTGCACAGGAGCTGCTTTCTCTGGCTTTACATTTACCAGCTGTACTTCCACCACCTAAAAGCACATGTTAGTCGTTAGGGGAGGAGTTAGATGTTATAGGAGGAAGTCGGGTAAAATACATTAGGTACTGTGCTATTTCTTGTATACTTCATGCCGTCCGTATTTTAGAGAGATGCAGCAAATGGCTAAGATTCATTTCAATCTGCAAAGTGTCCGAAGGTGAATTTTATCCCTATTGGCTTTTCGTATAAGTCCATCTAGTGAAGACGATGAGAACTGTCGTCTACAAACGTTCCGCTCGGCAGCTTTAGTGGATATACACTAAGCCCCCAAAAGAAGGTGAAGGAAACATCACACCGAAATGATCATGGAGAAGAGGCGACGAAGAGGGGGCGAGGAAGTGTTCTCTAATAATTTAGATGTCAATGAGCATTTTTCACCGAATGAAGCATGCAGGCGCTATTCAACCAGCTCCAAAGAGTCATTATTACTGGGCCCCTTGAGATAATGGTGTCACCGTTTCTTCACCTCTCTTACCGTACTGACCGGTAGAGCTGCCCAGATCGGTTCTACCTTCTAAGAGCTGTAGAAATGTTTTACTGTATGTGTTTGCAGAAGCCCAGGCACAACATCAAATATTTGTGCAGAAGAAAGGGTTATATGTGTTTGTTAATATAACCAGACATTAAAAAAGTTACGGTGGGTACAAAAAAAAATTAAAAAAGGTGACACAAACCCCTCCACCATACTGTGTACAGTAAATAAAATACCCACTTGTGGTGCATTTGCACGTCTGAGACAGGTCTGCAACACTGTCTTTCCACATTATTGCTTAGCAAACAGTGCTTCCACTGCAGCCAGGGATTCTGGGTAATGACATGCAAATGAGCATAGTGTCACTCTTTAGTAATCCATGTTAACATGGTCTTATACCTGCCGTGTTACACAGCTTGGCTTAAAAGGTGCATAGTTAGTAAACCTAATATACTAAACACGCACGCACACACGCACACAGACACACACACACACACACACACACACACACACACACGCACACACACACGCACATATATATATATTTTATAAGATTACAGTGTAACAATTATTAACCTTTTTGAGCAGAGGGGAAAAAAAATGTCCCCTATTACCAGCATTTTCTCATGGGACCCCCACTCACTCACCGACAACTGGAGCCCCCACAAAAAGACAACCACTTAAAAGAATAATTGGAAAAATGACTTTCTATTTATAATTACAGCGACGGTAACTTACATTGGGGGTTAGTTTGCTGGCCGGTGGCTCTTCTTTAGAAGACTGAAGAAGGAATAGTTACATAAATATCATTAGAAAAATCAAGAGTTGACCACTACTACTATAACTAGCGGCTCATTCATTGTGGGATGTGTGTGTGTTGTAAAAATAGAATACTAGTAAAAATAAATAAGATAATAAAAATAAGAAGAATAAGGAGAGTAAAAAGACAAGAAGGTATTTAAAAGGCTTGATCTAGTATTGAGATAGAAGGTATAAAGTTGACACTATTAAATATTTAATAGTGAAAAGGAGACAGTGAAATATATCACAGGGGGAATAAATGAGACATTTAGATTGATACAAAGTCTAAAAAAAGAAATAATCTCCCATATTAAAATCTCCAAACAATTAAACAAAGTAATACTCCCTCCCCCCCCATAGGCCACGCCGGCCTCTCCTGAATGTTTAAAGGTCCCGCGACCGGAAGGAAGCCACGATGGGTGATATGGCGGCTTTGTATTGGCCCACGTGACCCTTAAACCGCCATATAGCGCGTCCGACCGCGGGCTACAGGCGCGGCACTACGGAGGCACGTATCCGGGGAAGCAGGGGGTCCCGGAGCTGAAGTGTTTGCGGTGCATAATTTTACACTATGGGAGATTTTGTTTGCAAAAATAATGGGGCAGAGAGACGCAGAATGTGATACATCGCATTATAATCTGTGCACCATGTAACTCCCCCCAACTCCTCCTACTGACTCTCCCCAAGGTGCAAGCTGGGGCAGAGAGAGACGCAGAATGTGATACATCTCATTATAATCTGTGCATCATGTAACTCCCCCCAACTCCTCCTACTGACTCTCCCCAAGGTGCATGCTGGGGCAGACACGCAGAATGTGATACATCTCATTATAATCTGTGCCCCATGTAACTCCCCCAACTCCTACTGACTCTCCCCAAGGTGCAAACTGGAGCAGAGACGCAGAATGTGATACATCTCATTATAATCTGTGTGTCATGTAACTCCTCCCCAACTCCTCCTACTGACTCTCCCCGAGGTGCAAGCTGGGGCAGAGACGCAGAATGTGATACATCTCATTATAATCTGTGCCCCATGTAACTCCCCCAACCGACTCTCCCCAAGGTGCAAGCTGGGGCAGTCGGGGCAAAATGCTTTGATGTATAGACACAGGATAAAATGCCCCAGTTTTGCTCCAAAATTGCCTTGGTACAGACACCCGTACATTTGTATGGCAGTGGTGTCATACTTATGGATAATTATCCACTAAAATGTATCTTACAAAAGTAACTTACATTCTCTTGTACCTTACTGGTCAGTGGCTCTTCTTTAAAAGACTGAAGAAAGAATAATTACATTAATATGATGCATCAGGAATTTGTTAGAACTGGCAGCGATTTAAAATGCACAATATCACGTATTCCCGATGCCAAGAGCAAGTGTAGAACAGATGTGAAGGAGTGAGAAGAGGGGGCCACTGATTATCACATGTGATACAAGATGCAACAGGGACGGATTGTGCATTATTCTTATGAAGAATAGATGGACAGAGAAATCCCCCAAAAGCAATGAGGTTACAGAGAAGTCACCAAAAAAAGAAAGAAGAGCATACAACGTGTCACCAGAAACCAGAATCAGATGTCCATCAAAGAAAAGATGGAATTATACCTTAAAGGAGCGATCCATGTCATTTAAAAAAATAAAATAAACCCCATTAATTTCAGCTTCGGGGACCCCCTGCTTCCGGAGATTCTTACCTCCCCACTCCATAGGGGGTACTGGTAGCTGCTCCGGCTGAGCTGGCTGGGTTTTAAAGCTCTCGTGTCATGTGGGCTAATAGGAAGCCTCACCTAATGACATCACGGCTTCCTATTGGCCCACAGGGCGTGGGAGCTTTGAAACACCGCCATTACATGAACCCTGGTACCCGAGCAGAGCGCGTACTGGCACCCCTTACGGAGTTAATTATCTCTGGAAGCTGGGGATCCCCAGAGCTGAAATTAATGGGGTTCAGCTACAGAGACCCCCTGCTTCAAACCTTATATAAACATTAAAGAAGACATTTTTTTTACATGATTGCCACTTTAAAATCTTTAGACAAAGGGACAGACCCAAGTCTCCCGATCACATAAGAAGTAGAAGATGAAGTCATATGTAGTTCTTTGGGGAAGATTGTTGTTCGTAGCCGTTGTAAAGAGGTTTTAGAGATGGTTTGTTCATCTCATCACAGCAAATCACCAACCTTTCTCCAAAAAGGCTTGGCCCGCGGAGTTTGTTCCGTCGCCGCCTTGGCGTCATCCTTTGCGGTTTGCGCTGGGATCTGCGGTTGGATATTGGGTTCAGAGGATTTAGTGTCCGGTGTTAGTATCTGCACAGGGGCTGCTTTCTCTGGCTTTACAGTTACCAGCTGTACTTCCACCACCTAAAAGCACATGTTAGTCGTTAGGGGAGGAGTTACATGTTATAGGAGGAAGTCGGGTAAAATACATTAGGTGCTGTGCTATTTCTTCTATTCTTCATGCTGTCCGTATTTGAGAGAGATGCAGCAAATGGCTAAGATTCATTTCAATCTGCAAAGTGTCCGAAGGTGAATTTTATCCCTAAATAGGGGCATTCTCTATAAGTCCATCTAGTGAACACAATAGGAAATGTCATCCGAAAACGGCCCGCTCGGCAGCTATGGCAGCTTATTACCAACATTTTCTCACGGGACCCCCACTCCCTAACTGGCAACTGGAACACCCACAAAAAGACAACCATTTAAAAGAACAATTGGGGAAATGACTCTATTTATTAATACAGCGACGGTAACTTACATTGGGTGTTAGTTTGCTGGCCGGCGGTTCTTCTTTAGAAGACTGAAGAAGGAATAGTTGCATAAATATCATTAGAAAAAGCAAGAGTTGACCACTACTACTATAACTAGCGGCTCATTCATTGTGGGATGTGGATATTTTGTAAGAACAGGATGATAATAAATAAATAATAATAAATAAGAATAAGGAGAGTAAAAAGACGAAAAGGTATTTAAAGGTTTGATCTAGGATTCAGAAAGAAGGTATAAAGATGACAATAGCCCTAAGAAATATTAAAGAATCACAGTGAAAAGGAGAGAGTGAAATATATCACAGGGGGAATAAATGAGACATTTAGATTGATACAAAGCGTAAAAAAATAAGAAATCTTCCATATTAAAATCTCCAAACAATTAAACAAAGTAATATTCCCCCCCCCCCCACCCCTCATAGGCCACGCCGGCCTCTCCTGAATGTTTAAAGGTCCCGCGGCCGGACGGAAGCCACGATGGGTGATGTGGCGGCTTTGTATTGTCCCACGTGACCCTTAAACCGCCATATAGCGCGTCCGACCGCGGGCTACAGGCGCGGCACTACGGAGGCACGTATCCGGGGAAGCAGGGGGTCCCGGAGCTGAAATGTTTGCGGTTCGGCTCCGGAGACCCCCTGCTTCCTGGAATCGGACATTTGGTTGTGGTCATCTCGCTGTGACCAAGTCACCGCCAGCGTCCGGCCGCAGGGGGAATCCTACGTCGCAGCCACTCCACCAGCTGGACACTCAGCCGCCGGCCGCTCCGCCAAGGTAAGTCTTTTAAAGGTTAATTTAGCGGTTAGGATAGGGGGTTAAGGATAGGGGTTAGGTTTTTAGGGTAGGGGATTAGTTTAAGGGGTTTTACAGTAAAGTCTTAGGTTAAGGGGCTCATCTTTTTAGGGTAAAGGGGTTCATCTATTTAGGGTAAAGGGGTTCATCTTTTTAGGGTAAAGGGGTTCATCTTTTTGGGGTAGGGGATTAGGGTAAGGGGTAGTGTTGGTATTATGAGTTAACATTAAAGGCTTTTAGGGTAAGGTTAGGGACAGACCTTGGCGGTGAAGTAGCCGCGGTGAAAGGTCCCTGCAGTGAGGTGAGCAGCGGCAAAACGCCGGCAGGGATTTGGTCGCGGCAAAACGTCCGCGACCAAATATCCTAGATACACAGTAGAAGAAAGTAAGAGAATAGTTTGTGATCGACAAACATTTTCTCGACTTGAAGACGCAAATTCCACATATCAGGAACTGCTGATAAATATCATTCCGCAGATCGTTGTATGTTCAGGAATCAGCGCTGCTACAATGTTACATTGTTCACAGGAGAAGCCGATCTAATGTCACATAAATGCCAAGGAAATGACATTTTACATTTAGTTCATAATCTCACCGCGCGCGATAGTAGTGAGGTTTTGATGTTTGTAATTCTGTTTTTGGAAAATCACAGCAACCAAACTGAAAAACACACTGCAAGTCAATAAGGGGTGCATGTCTCAGCGGCGAGAACAGCTTGTTTCGATGCACGGCTCTGTCTTTTGGTGCAAAATGTTAGACTTTTACTGTATGGGAGATTTTTTTAGCCAAAAGAATTGTGAAGACACGCAGAATGTGATACATCTGTAAGGAATCGGGGAACATGTCCTTTGCGACGTGTTCCTGCATTGACTCAGACGTCCGCTCTGGCACCAGTGTGTGCGCGCGCACCCCGATCTGTTTATAGAGCGTGAGCGCAGCTCTTTTAGAGTGCCACGGAGCTTGGCTTTGCCCCCTCGGACACGTCGCGCTTCTCACGCGCGCGGCGTGCACACGTGATGATGTGCACCGCTCCCCAGCTGCGTGGCAAGTATTCTCCGAGCCCACTTGTCTCCTGTAGCTAATCTGTGCCTCTGCAGAGGCCGCGCCTCCGTTCCCACCCCTTGTCTCATTGGATCCTGTATGCCTTATATACCTTGGTCCTTCACGCCGGCTTTGCTGAGCATAACTGGTTGTAGCCTTGCGCGCCTGCGTTTTGTCGTGCCTTGCTCCCTTGTCCTGTGTTTGCCCTGCAGCTTGATTCTTCGTGTACCGACCCGGTGTGACTTTGGAACCTCTCTGAATACTGACCCCGGCTTACCTTCTTTTCTGTGGACCTCTCCAACCCCAGACCACGGCTATATGGACTACCATGATTCTGACCTCTCCAACCCCAGACCATGGCTAACTTTCTAACTTCTCCAATCCAAGACACTGGCAAGTGTCTACTAACCCACTCTCTCCAACCCAGACCCGACTACGTTGACTATCCACCTGCCAGGCACGCTTCCGCTGATGTGGGTGTGTGATTTACTAATTCCCCACCTCAGTACAGGGGTCCTGTCTTGCTCGTGGGCAGCGCAAGTGTTACATCTCATCATAACCTGTGCACCATGTAACTCCCCCCAACTCCTCCTACTGACTCTCCCCAAGGTGCAAGCTGGGGCAGAGACGCAGAATGTGATACTTCTCATTATAATATGTGCACCATGTAACTCCCCCCAACTCCTCCTACTGACTCTCCCCAAGGTGCAAGCTGGGGCAGAGACGCAGAATGTGATACATCTCATTATAATCTGTGCACCATGTAACTCTCCCCCAACTCCTCCTACTGACTCTCCCCAAGGTGCAAGCTGGGGCAGAGATGCAGAATGTGATACATCTCATTATAATCTGTGTACCATGTAACTCCCCCCAACTCCCCCTACTGACTCTCCCCAAGGTGCAAGCTGGGGCAGAGATGCAGAATGTGATACATCTCATTATAATCTGTGCACCGTGTAACTCTCCCCAACTCCTCCTACTGACTCCACCCAAGGTGCAAGCTGGGGCAGAGACACAGAATGTGATACATCTCATTATAATCTGTGCACCATGTAACTCTCCCCCAACTCCTTCTACTGACTCTCCCCAAGGTGCAAGCTGGGGCAGAGACGCAGAATGTGGTACATCTCATTATAATCTGTGCACCATGTAACGCCTCCCCAACTCCTCCTACTGACTCTCCCCAAGGTGCAAGATGAGATAGACGGGGCAAAACTGGAGGAAAATGTATAGATACAGGATGAAAATGTCACAGTTTTGCTCCAAAATTGCCTGGGTACAGACACCCTTACATGTTTATGGCAGTGGAGTCATACTTGTGGATAATAATCCATTAAAATGTATTTTACAAAATGAACTTACATTCTCTTGTACCTTACTGGTCGGTGTCTCTTCTTTAAAAGACTGAAGAAAGAATAGTTACATTAATATGATGCATCAGGAACATGTTAGAACTGGTAGCGATTTAATATGCACAATATCACGTATTCCCGATGCCCAGAGCAAGTGTAGAACAGATGCGAAGGAGAGAGAAGAGGGGGCCACTGATTATCACATGTGATACAAGATGCAACAGGGACGGATTGTGCATTATTCTTATGAATAAGAGATGGACCGAGAAATCCCCCGAAAGCAATGAGGTTACAGAGAAGTCACCAAAAAAGAAAGAAGAGCATACAATGTGTCACCAGAAACCAGAATCAGCTGTCCAAAGAAAAGATGGAAATTGATCTTAAAGGAGCAATTCATGCCATGTTTTTTTTTTAACACAGGTTTGAAGCAGGGTGTCTCCGCTCCGGGGACGCCCTACATCCGGAGATCCTTACCTCCCCACTCCGTAGGGGGTACTGGTAGCCGCTCCGGCTGAGCTCTCGCGTCACGTGTGCCAATAGGAAGCCTCACCTAATGACATCACGGTTTCCTATTGGCACTCAGGGCGTGGGAGCTTTGAAACGCCACCATTACATGAACCCTGGAAACCGAGCTGAACGGCTACCGGTGCTCCCTATGGACATAATTATCTCTGAAAGCAGGGGGTCCCCAGAGCTGAAATTAACGGGGTTCAGTTTCAGAGAATCTGCTTCAATCCTATATGAAAAATAAAGGGGAAATAAATCTGACACGGTGCCGCTTTAAAATCTTTAGACAAGACTTGAAAAAAGGGAAAAGAATCCAAGTCTCCCGATCACATAAGAAGTAGAAGAAGAAGTGAAATGTAGTTCATTGGGGAAGACTGTTGTTCATAGCAGCTGTAAAGAGGTTTTAGAGATGGTTTGTTCACTTCTCTAGAGTTGAGATTCCAGAAAAGCCAAAGCTAGAATATAAATCCGTTTCTTGTAGAAAGAATAAAGTGCAAAGTGCAGGATAAATCTCACAGGTAGAAGAAGGACTCGGATGATTTCTCTGCTGAAGTTTCACTCAGCAATACTGTACATTGGAAAGCAACGTAACAATTTCCCTAACAATTTTGACACCCGCATTTAACATTTAAAAGCTTTTTCATTTGAAAGCTTTTCAGACTAATGCTGTACATTAAAATGAATACCATTGCATATTCAAAACATTCGGTTAAAGGCTTGTACCCAAATGAAGGGTCATTCTGATATTGCAGGGAGTTGCTGCAATATGAATCTATTTTTCAAAATGCACAACATTAGTCAGTAGAGATGTCTGAAGTTTTCGGTTAAGTTTGCAAATCAGGTGAAACTGCCGCCCCCCCCCCCCCCAAACACCTCCCCAAAGCTGCAACAAAGGCAAGCTTTAAGAGAAAAAAATTGGGCACGGTTAAGTGGCCCTTTTTAAACTGCCATATTCATGAAATGTCGTGAAAATTGCAAAATTCCGATTACATTCTAGAGACATTCTGGCAACGCAAGATTTCGCAAAAGTGCGTGAAATTTAACAGAAAAACGCATACAAATTTTGCTCACCAATTCTGAAGACATTTGCACAACACTAGTGGCTAGGTCTAAGACTAACATCTCATCACATTATATATTCACGTGTTCTCTCACCCCCTAGTCAATATATTGCATGTTATAACCAATGGAAAAAACATTACTCGGGGCTCTCTACAGATTGTTCTGCAGATTGTGGGACGCCATAGGCTTTTCACTAGGACCTCAACTAACAATTTACTGCATTACCCAGTGCAAGGTGAGTTTGGATAAAGGTGGGACAAACTGTGGGTTTTGGATCAGTCTCCCAGTGGCAAAACTGGGTCAAAAACTGCACAATTAAAAAAAGTCCCATTCAAATGATTATTTAATTTTTTTAATTTGATAAATATGGTGCCTTTTTTTTTGCACACATTTTGCTGCCATGAGACGTTGATACATAACTCCCTCCTCCTCCCTCCTGAGGGAGTAAAACAAAATACAGGTATAAACTTGGGTGCTGTAATCTGCAGCTGGGTGCTACGTTCTATTGCAAATACACCGTGATGAATAACCGTCTCGATGTGCCGGTATTCTCTGTCTGAATGAATAACCTACGTGTGGAAAAGGAGTGTAGTTTTAAATGACACCCATCCTTCAGAATGACAGAACTAGAGCATGTCATCACAGCAAATCACCAACCTTTCTCCAAAAAGGCTTGGCCCGCGGAGTTTGTTCCGTCGCCGCCTTGGCGTCATCCTTTGCGGTTTGCGCTGGGATCTGCGGTTGGATATTGGGTTCAGAGGATTTAGTGTCCGGTGTTAGTATCGGGACAGGAGCTGCTTTCTCTGGCTTTACATTTACCTCCTGTACTTCCACAACCTAAAAACACATGTTAGTCGTTAGGGGAGGAGTTAGATGTTATAGGAGGTAGTCAGGTAAAATAAATTAGGTACTGTGCTATTTCTTGTATTCTTCATGGTGTCCGTATTTGAGAGAGATGCAGCAAATGGCTAAGCACTAGAGATGTGCCAAAGTGTAGAAAATGTGAATAATTTATTTTTTTGTTTCATTTTTGTATACTTTCTCTTTTTTTTCTTACCATTTTTGTTTGCCATTTGTGAATATTCAAATAATAATAATAATAATAAATAATTTAAAAAAGTAGTGGCATTTTTTTTATTTTTATTTTTTTTAACTCCAACGAATATTAAAAAAAAAATGCTTCTAATTTTGGAGAGAAAAAAATGCCCATGTCTACTAAGCAAACACTAACAGAAAAGAAAAGGGGTTTACTAGAAAAGTCAGCCTGAATAATCATGCAGAACAAAGAATGAGGGTGTAAAGAGGTAGACGTGAATTCCCTATATAGCACATCTATTAAGTGCTGGTGACAGTATATTTATAATGGCACCGTTTAAACCGAGTAGTGGGTGAGCAGGAGGGGGGTGTATGTATAAAAAGTAAATGTGCAAGGTGACCTGTTGTATACGGACATATGAATAAAACTTATGAGTGAACCAATTTTTAAGACATTTGCTCCATTCTAATAGCCAACTATAAAATCCCGCGCAGCTTATACGCATATATTTTTCGCTTGTCCCTCCACCCTGGGTCTCAAGTTTGAGCAGCTCCAATCTTCTGCTGAACAATGCGTAGAATAAGTGAATCAATCAAACCCTCCTTGTTTGGCAATACATTGCAGGCTCCACTGGGAGTTAATTAGGGTTAATGACCCAGCTAAAAAGTGGTTTATATTCTTCTCCGAGTCTGGGATAGAGGTATGGTATCACTGACCCACGAATGGACACATCACTCACTATCAATAACTTTTATTCTTCCTTCTAACCCAAGATATAAAAATGAAGAGCTCACACACCAGTCTATTAAGGAAAAACAGGTCAGATGTTAGAGGAAATTATTAGTAATGGAAAGATTGAACTCATCCGATTTCCCCCCCCCCCCCCCCCCCCGACAGTTATCGTACTCACTTTGTTATCACATTGTTGCTCATCCTTTTTGGACTGGAATTAAAAAAAGGAAAAGAAACATTATTACAGTTGATAGAGACATTTCATAAATATAACAGGCAGGGATCTTTCACACGTGTTCATCATGCAGGGATTGTATATTGTACGAGTTAGCTGGGTTACCAATTCTGTTTAGTAAGGGCAAGGCCATTACATGAAGCCAGTGAAATATTTAGAGATTAGTACATGGATGTCTTAGCTTGTATTTAGTATAATGAAAATGTCGGTGTTTCTTTTCTCTGCTAAACCCTCGGTGCTGCACTTATAACCCAACACCAGGAGCTCCGCAGAAAATATGTTAACACATAAATGTGAATATGTGTTTAACATCTAGGTACTGTTTCCTTAACAGAGACAGGATCCACAGGTACAATTCATCTGATCAGACAAAGCACGAGCAGTATATGTGCACATGCATTACTCGTGCTGTTGGTAAGTAACTCTACTTGTTGAGTGCAATGCTGACAATCACCATATTGACGTTCGAAGTTTACACGCTCTTTGCTCTTTTTTTTATTTATAAAGTATTTTTTTATTAGGGTCTTTACAGATACATTTTAGACGTTTTTTTGTTACTCATTATTGTATGAATTGCTGCAATTGAACTGTTGGAACGCGTTTATGGAATAATAATAATAGCATGTTCTTGTACAGCGCTGCTAGTTTTACGTAGCACTTTACAGAGACATTTTGCAGGCAAAGGTCCCTGCCCCGTAGAGCTTACAATCTATGTTTTTGGTGCCTGAGGCACAGGGAGATATAGTGACTTGCCCAAGGTCACAAAGAGCCGACACCAGGAATTGAACCAGGCTCTCCTGCTTTACAAACTCAGTGCCAGTCAGTGTCGTTCCTAACTGAGCCGCTCCTTCTCCCTGTAACCATTTGTGCCCAATGTTTTGATTAGTCAGTAGCTGGACATATACATTCTTCTGAAATATTATTCTACTGGAGATAGGCCAACATATTGTATCCCATGGACATTGGTGTGAACTTTCGTCAAACGATGCACACCCGCAAACGTTTGTATGCGCAAAAACATGGAATTCCACCTAATCCCTCCATTTTGTGTCCTTATTTTTTGTGGTTCATTTTTGATAAACTTTTTCATGTTTCGTGCAAAAAAAATTAACAAAGTTTGCACAACACGAAAAATTCAAATGGCGAGCTTTTCTGCACTCAGCAGCAGCCGCAAAAGTTGAACTTTTGACCAAACGAAAAAAACAAAAGCCCCCCCCCAGAAAACAGCAAAGGGTTTTCCCGAACTTAGACACGTCCCTGAACATTTGCGCTCGTGAAGAAAAGTTAGCTCATCGCTATTCACTGCTAGTTTCTGGAACAAAACCTTGTAGCTGGTATTACTCAGATTTATTGCTTTTACGTTATGGGGGGATATGATGTAAAATGCTGTGTTATCACTGCTATTAAAGCCTATCGATGATACCGTTATAATGCAACATTCTGCTTTGGTTGGTAAAATGAAGCTTTCTCCAGCTATCTACGCAGGCTAGCACTGCCCCACTGTGGACAAATCTATACACTTGTAAATAATAACGAGAAGAAGAAAAAACGTCATTTATATTTTCAGTGCTAACAGCACCTAGTTAGATTGGGGAAGATTTGTGTTATATCAGGAAAGGCGATTTCTACAATGGTTATTATGTAACAAACATTCAAATCAAGTAATGAGCGTACTGGGGTTTCTAATATACCTTATGTCCTAGAACAAAGGGGGGCTCAACTCCAGTCTTTCAAGTCACCCTAACAGGTCTGGTTTTCAGGATATCCCAGCTTCAGCACAGGTGGCTCAATCAGTCTATGTGCTGAAGCAGGGACTGATTGAGCCACCTGTGCTGAAGCTGGGATATCCTAAAAACCTGACCTGTTGGGGGGGGAGGGGGGACTTGAGGACTGAAGTTGAGCCCCCCTTTCCTAGAATACAATATTGAAAGAGGCAGGAAATAGGTAGAGATCAGAGTTAAACTGATGATGAAAGGATGCAGTATGTGACAAACGTGTATAATTTTGTATCTACCTACCATCTTCCCATCTGTCCCTGTCTACCAATCGGTTCACTCATCCTTTCTGCTAATAATATATATGATTTCCCTACAATCATTGACGTGGGTCATGTAATAAAACATATGATAGCTATACTTGATGTGACTCTCCAGTTCCTAGCACAAAGGCCTCCTGTTCCATGTTAAAAAAAAACAAGCCACATTGTAGCTATTGTGTCTTCAATATAAGATCATGGGCACAATGCCAAGATCTGTGATGCACTTACAGGCAAAGTCTCAAGACAAAATGACTCAAAAAAATAGCACACGCACTCGTGTGACAATTGTCTCCTCATATTATATAAACATTGCAAAAAAAAACACTACACAACTTCATTATTTGTCATCGCAGGTAGAGAGGGGTGAATTGTTTGTTAAAGATCGAAATCCGCTGTGAAATCAGCATTTATTTGCAGCTATTCGGGTATTTGTTAGGTTTGCCTCCTGTAACTTAGTCTTTAATATCTGAGTTTTGTAGTTGACCCAAAGAGTTGACTCCAGAGGGGTATACAAAGTGATTAATGGTTTAGGTAAATTGGAGGAATGCATGAGAGTGTGGCAACTCTGATTTTATGTAAAAAAAGGGCAAAATCCTGCATTCAGGTCACAAAAATCCAAAGGCAGGTGGGATGTTAGGGTGTATAGGGAGAGGTATTAGCAGCGGGATGTTAGGGTGTATAGGGAGAGGTATTAGCAGCAGGGTGTTAGGGTGTATAGGGATAGGTATTAGCAGCGGGGTGTTAGGGTGTATAGGGAGAGGTATTAGCAGCGGGATGTTAGGGTGTATAGGGAGGTATTAGCAGCGGGATGTTAGGGTGTATAGGGAGAGGTATTAGCAGCAGGATGTTAGGGTGTATAGGGAGAGGTATTAGCAGCGTGATGTTAGGGTGTATAGGGAGAGGTATTAGCAGCAGGATGTTAGGGTGTATAGGGAGAGGTATTAGCAGCGGGATGTTAGGGTGTATAGGGACAGGTATTAGCAGCAGGATGTTAGGGTGTATAGGGAGAGGTATTAGCAGCAGGATGTTAGGGTGTATAGGGAGAGGTATTAGCAGCGGGTGTTAGGGTGTATAGGGAGAGGTATTAGCAGCAGGATGTTAGGGTGTATAGGGAGAGGTATTAGCAGCGGGATGTTAGGGTGTATAGGGAGAGGTAACTAAAATAGTGCAGGATCTAAAGCGCAAGACTTACCAGGAAAGACTAAAAAATCCTTAATATGTGCAGCTTAGAGGAGAGAAGGGAGAGGTGAATATGATAGATACTGTCACATATATAAAGGGTTAATATGTGCAGCTTAGAGGAGAGAAGGGAGAGGGGGATATGATAGATACTGTCACATATATAAAGGGTTAATATGTGCAGCTTAGAGGGGAGAAGGTTAGGGTCCAGATGTCCCGGTTTTGCCGGGACAGTCCCGTTTTTTTCTCTCCTGTCCCTGTTGCCGGGCCATCCCGGTAATGTCCCGGATTTTCTCCCTGGTCCGTTTTTTTGTGTCGGCGGTAGCAGGTACATATTTTCATTGTTCTGGGCCGCAGGGGATTGGATGGGAAGCCGGGGGCGGGGCTTTGACAAAAAAGCAGTCGCAGAGGCGGCCACGTGGTCTCCTGCTCTCCCCTGCCTTCCCTCCCCCGGCTCTTCCTCCCTCGGCACCCCGGTTCTGCCTCCCTCCGGCTCTCCCTCCCTCCAGCTCCTCGGCCCTCCCTCTGGCTCCCCGGCTCTCCTTCCGGTTCCCGGCACTACTTCCCAAGGCACCCCGGCACACCCTCCCCCCGGTTGTCCCTCCCTACGGCATCCCGGCTCGCTCTCCCCACCCAGAGCCCGCTCACAGCCGCTCGCTAGCAGTGTGGCACCTGCTGCTAGTGAGCGCGTGCCGCCTCCGCCGAACCTGCAGCTGCCTGGCCCTGAGGTAGGATATGGGGGGAGATGGGAGATGCAGAGGGGGGGGGGGTTGGGAGATGCAGATGGGGGGGGGGGAGATGCATATGGGAGGGGGGGATGCAGATGGGGCGGGCGGGAGATGCAGATAGGGGGGGCGGGAAAGATATAGGGAGAGGGGAGAGAGATATAGGGAGAGGGGAGAGATATAGGGAGAGGGGAGAGAGATATAGGGAGATGCAGGGGGGGGGGGAAGAGATATAGGGAGATCCAGGGGGGGGAGAGAGATATTGGGAGATGCAGGGGGGGGAGAGATATAGGGAGATGCAGGGGGGAGAGAGATATAGGGAGATGCAGGGGGGGGGACAGAGATATAGGGAGATGCAGGGTGGAAGAGAGATATAGGGAGATGCAGGGGGGGAGAGATATAGGGAGATGCAGGGGGGAGAGAGATATAGGGAGATGCAGGGGGGGGAGAGAGATATAGGGAGATGCAGGGGGGGGAGAGAGATATAGGGAGATGCAGGGGGGGGGAGAGAGATATAGGGAGATGCAGAGAGGGGGCGGGAGAGATATAGGGAGATGCAGGGGGGGGGGCGGGACAGATATAGGGAGATGTAGGGAGGGGGCGGGAGAGATATAGGGAGATGCGGGGGGGAGAGAGATATAGGGAGATGCAGGGGGGAAGAGATATGGAGATGCAGGGGGGAGATAGAGAGATATAGGAAGATGCAGGGGGGGAGAGAGATAGGGGGTGGGTATATGGGGATATGATGATTTTACCTGTGTGGCCCAATTTTTTTAAATATGTATGGGGGGTTGGGGGTCTTTTTAAAATGTATTGGGGCGGCGGGGGTCTTTTTAATATGTATTGGCGGGGCGGGTATTTTTTATTATGTATTGCGGGGTGGGGTTTTTTGGTATGTATTTTGTTGAGTGAGCAGAGTGGGGTAATTGATGGAAGGTAGGGGCAAGAGAGAGGGGGAGTGAGGAAAAGGGGGTGTAAGGCTGAGCCCCCGCTGGCGCTAAGCGCGCTCATGCTTAGAGCATGAGCACCGGGTGTCCTGCAATGTGCGGACGCGCGAGCGCGGGGGAGGGGGGGCTCAATTGCGGGCTATTGAGCAAGCGGGAAAGTTTAAAAAATTTATTTACAAGAGCGCCGAGCGTGTGCCCGCGCGTTTTGCGCACACGCATCGCGTGAGCGGGAACATGCATATATATATATATACTTCCAGAGACTTCCAAGTTGACATGACAACGGGATGCATTATGGTGACGAGGCATCACGTGATGCCACACTGTCATGGCAACATGTCACCGCTCGTTGTCATGGCAACGGGGGCGTGGCGTGATGTACATTGTTTTATAAATAATTTTTTTATGTGTCCCGGTTTTTCTGATCACCCTAGAGAAGGTCATTGTCTGAAGCTGGAGGGTGGCAGGCTAAGGGGAAATTTGAGGAAGTATTATTGCAGAAAGAGTTGTAGATGTGCGGAACAGCCTTCCAACAGAGGTGGTAGGGGCTAATACAATAAAATTCAAACATGCTTGGGGTAGACATAAGGCTAAAATCTTATATAGGAAAGAAAGCCCAGGATAAAATCGGCTCCCATTAGCTATGGAAATTGTCCGACTGGGTGAGTCAAGTGGTTCCAGTCTGCTGTCAAATTCTATGTTTCAACCTATATTTCAGGTTCTGGATGACGTTTTAAAGTAAGGGGTACTGTGTTAATTTCAGCTCAGGGGGACCCCCTCCACCCCAACATACTTATCTCCGTAGAGGATGCCGGTACCGGCTCCTGCTGGGCTATGTGGGGTTATCAAAATGGCGGATTTAAAGCTCCTGTGTCAAAACAGTCCAATAAGAAGCCGTGATGTCATCCCTTGCAGCTTCCTATTGGCCCGCGTGACTGAGATATATAAATCTGCGGAGCGGCTACCTGCACCCCCTCCAGAGGCAAGTATCTCGGGGAGCAGGGGGTCCCCGGAGCTGAAATCAATGCAGTTTCCTAGGGGGAAACAAATGTTTTTTTTTGGGGGGGAGCATCTGCTCCTATAAATTTTGCCAGAGCGAATCTTCGTGTCCAGCGGCGGAATTGCATGTGTGTGTTTTTTTTTTTTAAGAACAAACTTTTGTCAGGTTTGCAAAGAAATAGAAAAAGGTGCGTGGAAATTTGCCGGCCTGAATTTGGCCAGATTCCCCATTTCTAATCTCAGCCATTGGGATAAGTGAAATTTCAGTGTACAATATGTGATGTAATCCCACATAAAGGAGGTTACACAGATCATAATTCATTTCTTCAACATACTGAGTAATATTTATCATTGCGGAACTGATACACATACAATAACAGGATACAGGTCACAGTGCATACCATAAGGTCCTATTTTCAACGACTTTGATATAACATTTACTGGACTTTTCTCACTTTCGTAGCGCTTTACTTCAATAGTTCTCTTTTCGCTCTTTCCAACGCGGGTTTGTATTACTAAAAACCTATCCTCTGTTCAGGAGATATAAACGCTTCAAATATTACATGTCCGGGAGGTTAAAATGGGGCTCTCCCCAGAGCCCAGTGCAGTCTAAGAGTTACCATGGTAACCCCCGATGCTAAAGCTGAAGAAACGTATGATATTAAAATTAAAAAAAAAAACATTATTACGATGGCTATGTTGATGCATTAGTAAGGTAAATTAGCAGGGAGGAAACACATCAGGATGAAACACTTAGTTCTCCTTTATTTATTAGTGGAATGGTCCAAAAACCCTGTCCTCCCAGATGGCACAGAAGAGATTATTGAATTATTACAGGAGGACTCCTAACGAAGGGAATCTGACCGTTCGCTTAATTAGGAGGCTGCCATCTGTTGCTAGTCTGTAGAGATGTGCGAAACCGCCGCCCAAGGTCGTGAACCAGGCGACATTTGGCCTTTTTCCCAGCAGCAGAAAAAAATCCCGACCTCGTCAGCACGCAAAGAGACCGCCAGCTTCCAGGCAGTGAGCAATTTGGCCTAATATGCTAATTTTTAATGCTCTAATATCCCCAGATTCGCTTAATGTTGACACTATAAAATCGGGCTCACGTCTTGCTTCGCTCACTGCCTGGCGATATGTTGCTGACAGCTTGCCAAACGGCGAAATCTAAGATGCATTTCGCGGCATTATAAGCCCTTTCCGGTCTGGCGACGCGTTTCGCATTAAAATTACATTGAAAAGCAGCAAAAACGCTAAAGATGTTGCGACTCTGGTTTGGAAAGTTTTGCACATCTCTACTGGTCAGGGTTTCTGCACGGGAGTCTGCGAACATACAGACCTTTGGCCTAAAAAGTCTGCTAAGTGTCCCTGTTTTGGGCCTCTCCTTCTTCAATTCTTTTCCTTCCGGTTCCGCGGCCGGCTGCAGAACCCCCTTCGTTTTCTCCTTTTTCACGGATGATTTTCTCAATGCTCCATTTCCTTTTTTCTTTGGGTCACAGGGTAAGACACAATGGTTATGCATCACTCCGTGTCCCCTTTACAATATGACGAGAGTAACCGGCCGCTAACAATACATTGGCTTCCATTCACTTGGATACATGGTAAACTGGGCGTTACCGACTTCTCATCGTACAATATTTCCAGCTTCATGTCATAATGAGGCGTTAATCTAGTCCTACTTTTCAGAGTATTCATGTTCAGAAATATAGGACTTCTTTTAACCACAATGTATGTATATCTTCAGTTATATAGCGCCATCCACGTGCATAGCGTGTCACAGCAGTATTACAGGGGACATAATAATATAACACATGATGGGAATAAGCGCTTAAAAGTAACATTAGGAAAAGTTGTTCTTGCCCGAAGAGCTTACAATCGAAGTGGTAAGGTTGTAATGGTAGAATCATGTGATTCTAGAGTATTAAAAATTCGGTAAAATGCAATCGGTGCATTTATCTAAACAAGGTCAGTAATTCACATCAGAAGATTACAAATCAAAGAACTACTCATCCCAAGAGCAATACAAAGGACTCTGGGTCATCCCTTAAGGTTGGAGGAAAGGAGATTTCACCAGCATCAAAGGAAAGGGCTCTTTACAGTAAGGACAGTTACAGTGTGGGATTCATTACCCATGGAGACTGTGATGCCAGATACAATAGATATGTTCAAAAAAAAATAGGTTGGACATCTTTTTAGAAAGGAAAGGTATACAGGGATATACCAAATAAGTAAACATGGGAAGGATGTTGATCCAGGGACAAATCTGATTGCCAATATTGGTGTCAGGAAAAAAATATTTTCCCCCTTCACCAGATATAATTGGATAATGTGACACTAGGGTTGTGTGTTTGCTTCCTCTGGATCAATATACTGTAAGTACGGATATAGGATCAAGTATCTGTCGTCTACATTTAACATAGGTGGAACTCGATGGACATATGTCTTTTTTCAACCTCATGATCAACTATGTAACTATACATAGGGCAGCAGCCAGTCAACAAAGAATTCTAGACATTTTCCTTTTACTCATACAGGTATAAAGAAATATCACACGCGCTCATTGTTATACTACTAATAATATTTTGTTCTTGTACAGCGCTGCTAGTTTTACGGAGCACTTTACAGAGACATTTTACAGGCACAGGCCCCTGCCCCTGCTATGTTTTTGGTGTCTGAGACACAGGTAGATAAAGTGACTTGCCCAAGGTCACAAGGAGCCGACACCGGGAATTGAACCAGGATCCGCTGCTTCAAACTCAGCGCCAGAGTCAGTGGCTTTACTCACTGAGCCGCTCCTTCTCTCTATGTGCTCACTGTTACACACACGCGCTCACTGTTCCACAAACGCGCTCACTGTTACACAAACGCGCTCACTGTAACACACCTGCGCTCATTGTTACACACCCGAGCGCTCACAGTTATACACACGCGCTCACTGTTACACACACGCGCTCATTGTTACACACCCGAGCGCTCACAGTTATACACATGCGCTCACTGTTACACACACGCGCCCACTGTTACACATACGCGCTCACTGTTACACACACGCGCTCACTGTTATACACACGTGCTCACTGTTACACACACGCGCTCACTGTTATACACACGTGCTCACTGTTACACACGCGCTCACTGTTATACACACGTGCTCACTGTTACACACACACGCTCACTGTTATACACATGCTAAAAAAAAGTCACATATTCCTCTCTATGTAAAACTGGCTTTATTTTCTTAAAGGCGCAGTCTTCCCCATCCCTCCCCCCTCCCTGGGTCTCCCCTCCCCCCAGAGCATCTGACGGCCCAATAGAAAGCCCGTAATTTCCGGTGCCGGTGCTACCTTTACAGGTAAGTGTCTCGGGAAAATAAATATGTGATGAGAGGGGAGTTAACAGAAAAATGAGCAGGGGGGGGGGGGACTGCTCTTTTAATTTAAATGTCTATCTTTGTATATATTAAACATTTTGGGCGGCCTAATAGGGGCATTTTGTGACGCAGGTCTCCTCCTGTCGGCACCAATTTAATATATTATTAAGCTTCTCTCTGCTGACACTAGAAACTTCTCCAACACAGGGAAGTCCGTCGCAGGATAACAGAAAGGTAGCATTGTGGGTATTTAAACTGTATACGAATATACAGATGCTAAATAATTGATAGTAAAATCTGGTTGTTTATGATAGAGGGGGAACAAACCATATAGCCAGTCATATTTAATGTCTCCTACAGAAAATGTATACCGTTTGTTTTTTGCCAGAACCCCTATGGCTTATGTGTAATTTAATATAATTACATTATATTAAAGGACCCAATCCTTCGTTAAAATGAAATATTAATGCACTCACAATCATTCGCAACAGGCCAGCTGTAGGTTTAGAAATGCCATTGCTTTATCTAAACAATAGGCCCTGCCAAGAAGCCAGACCGGTAGGGTTGCCAGGTGTCCGGTATTGAACCGGACTGTCCTGTATTTGGACACTCTGTCCAGTAAAAAATGAGAGGTGCTGCAATACTGGACATGTCTGTGTCCGGTATTACCTCCCTGGACACAGTGACCTGACGCACCTTTCACCGTTGAGTCCAGTATTTTTGGAGAAGCTTCAATAACACCCGGGCCCAAGTTAGGAAGCCGTGCTAAGCCATAAGCAAGGCATCTTACAGCCTGTTCAAATGAATGGGCCCTAATGGGCCTTAAGGTTTAGCATTCGTTAGTAAATAGAATTCCCAATGCTTTGTGAATGTTTGTGCTATTAAAGTGAAGCGAACGGAGCAAGAATAACTCAAATAAAATGCAAAGAACCGTATAAAAGACGGCATACACTGGGTGACATACTGGTGTCCTCTGACTGTCAGGAAGGAGGGTTCCGGTTCTGTCCATTATTTATAAGACCTTGTTTTATTGTGTGTGCTATTTTTTTGCAGTTACATTATTTGGACTTAATGACAGTTACAAACTTACAATGCCATTGCAACTTTTCCAGAATCACCCTAAACTAATGACTCATCATGTTTCAGCGTTCGGGCGACACTGTTGTTAAGTGCTTGAAAGCCAGATGTTCCGATAATGAAGGGTAATCCTTGCCCGAAGACAAGACAAATGTCGTTACAAAAGTTGGAGGTTTGGGACTTTGTATAGTTTTTTCTTTTAACCTTTGTATTTGAGACACACGTACAGCTAACATATACAGCTCAACCCCCTTATAACGCTGTGCTTGGGGTCCAAAGAATCACATCGCGCTATAAACGGATCGCGTTAGAAATAATGTACAATTGTACGCATTGTACAATAAAGAATTTAAGACACCAATAATCGTGTTGTAAAGTATTCATAAATACGAAAATTGGGAGCCACGCTTGCATCGCGTTATAAGCGGATTCGCGTTGTGACGGATCGCGCTATAACAGGGTTGAGCTGTAGTAGTGAAAATGACAGAGCTCTACCGCGACATGGAAAGAACAAAAGGGATCAAGAGGTGGATCTAATACAAAAGATTTATTACATCACATGGATATCCTGGTGCAAAAATGCTCAACCGCGCTTTATCAAGAGACCTTGAAACGCGTCGGTGCATTTTTACCCAGTTTATCCATGTGATTTAATAAACCTTTATATTAGAGCCACCTCTTGATCCCTTTGTTCTTTCCACGTCATGGTATTGCTCTGTCATTTTCACTACTGTTTGGATCTTCATCTTCACCGATGCGCACTGCGGAATAGCAGGACTGGGAAGACACATCAGGGGCATCCGGTATCAAGTAAGTTGCCTGCGTCTGGATGTTTCAATCCATTATCTACAGAGAATGTGATACTGCGCTTTACGTTTAGGACACCTAAGCTGGGACGCCACTAGGCGTTATTCCCCTGTTTATACAGGTTGTCCTCTCTGCTCGACGATCCACTATCTGACAAACGGCTTATCCGATGCCGGAATGGGTTATCCAACGCTCACCGCCGTGGAGTAACATGGGATCCGCTATCTGACGGCGGTTTGCGGGACGGGTTCCGGCGGATAACCGAGGAGCGCCTGTACAGATGAATTGCAACTACCTATTAAGAAGTGTTAGGACCTGTAGATTGGTCGTGCCGTGACGTGGCTGCAGGCCTATAACCTTTTGGCCAAAGGGTTTAACTAAATGACCCTTACTCATGAGCAGATAAGCACTGTGTGCTATATGTTGTGTCATTGTGTATGTTGCGCTGGCCTTTCTGTTTTTGTTTACCTGTTAAGAATATTCCGGAACATTATATATATATCTTCACTTTATGACGGAACAAATACCAAGTCTGAGCACCATCACCCAGCGGGGCTCTATTTGAATATTTACAGCGAACACATGCCTGCTAATAGCAAGGCAACTATATAACAATACAGTTTATAAAAAGGGTACCAGTTTAATCTCTTCCCAATGTCATCTGTCGGCAACATATGGCTTTACAATACTTTGTGACAACTACGGCAGTAAAGGGTTAAGAGAAATGTATGAACACTTCTTATTTGACTTTGATATATGTACACGTTCGGAGGACTGTGTGTGAGAAAATTCAATGTCTTCATTTCATTTTTTTTTTAATTGTCCTTGTTTAATCAAAGGCGCTGCCCTCAACAAACAAGACGAGGATATAAAAGAACATATCACACTTTCTTAACCCCTTGGGTGCCCAGGGATGTGGCTACTAGGTCATGAGGTCTGGCCCCGTGATGTAGGGGCTACGTCATATTCTATTTGCTCGATTTTATTGGGGAGAGATCGCGTTCTGCGCGTCCTGGGGAGCGTGGACGCAATCTGAGCGGCTGAGGTACGGAAGAGGAGGTCTCGGTGACGCAGCGATGTCGTGCGCTGGAAGTGCCGGAATGTGCGGCAGACCCTCCGGCACACAAAGGGTTAAGTGCCATTGTCAATGCCGCTTGGATGTCTCATGCTATGTTGGTCTAATAGTGCAGGGCGGCTCAACTCCAGTCCTTAAGCCCCCCCCCCCCCCCCCCGAGGTCAGGTTTTCAGGATATCCCTGCTTCAGCACAGGTGGCCCAATCAGTCCCTGCTTCAGCACAAGTGGCTCAATCAGTCCCTGCTTCAGCACAGGTTGCTCAATCAGTCCCTGCTTCAGCACAGGTGGCTCAAATAGTGGCGCAGTCTTTGACCGAGCTTCCGATTGAGTCACCTGTGCTGAAGCTGGGATATCCTGAAAACCTGACCTGTTAAGGGGGCTTGAGGACTGGAGTTGAGCGCCCCTGTAATTCCCTATTATCTCTTAGCATACAGTGCTTCCACTGCAGCCAGGGATTCTGGGTAATGACATGCAAATGAGCACACTATCACTTTTTGTTTCTAATCCATTTTAACATGGGTATCCTTATGCCTGCTGTATGACACAGCTTGGTCAGCACAGCCTGTACCGATTCCATTAAAGCAGCAATTTCCCCCATTTTTAAAACTCAACAACTGTGTTTATGCTATATTATATTACATTCTATTATATTATTGTGTTATTATTGTGTAATATTATAATACATGATATTACATTACTATAGTATATTAAACAATTAGCCAAAACCCGCTACAATGGCACAGTAATCACCAGCCCCAATGGCCCCATAGCATATTTTAACTTTACAAGTAGTCCACGTTATCCAAAATTTCACTTTACATAAATGGCATATCCAACGCTTTACAACGCAACCCTAAGGGCTGTTTTTCGACACCGGAATGCGTTATCTGACGCCTGAATGCGTTATCCAACGCTCACCGCCACTGATTAACATGTGACTCACTTTACAACGGTGTCACTATCCAACGCTACTTCCAGAACGGATTCGGTTGGATAACCGAGGACCGCCTGTACTAGTTATCCAAATGTCATTAGTTGGGGTGAATAGCCATAAAATACATCAGTGGCAGGTGCTTCTCCGCCTTAGAGAGTATTCCCAACGCTCAGGGCATAGAAGAGCACATTAGGGGGTATTATGTTATATTTTATATTATGTTACATTATGGTATATTTGGTGTTATATTAAATTCCATTACATGGTCCAAAATATATAAAAGGTACATGTTCACTAAAAAATGAAAGATACATGCGGCTGCTTAAATTCAATGGTGGAATCCCAATGAAATGACGCAAATAAAAGAGTTAGCCCAAAATAGCGGTCACGTGGTGAGTATTTGTTCATTCTAGTAATAAATCCATGAATAAATACTCACCACTTGACGACTATTTTGGGGGCTAACTCTATTGGCTGCATATTACATATCATATTATTATGGAAGGTTACATTATATTTTATACTACACTCTATATTATTAATATGGAATATTATATTTTGTTATATTGTGCATTATTTAACATTATTGTGCAATGTTATTATATGTCTATGTTGCATTATTTGATATACTATGTTTGTAATTCATGGGAATCCCTGTTACAATAGGTAGCCGTTGTTTGGGGGTTCTAATACTAAGGTGACCATACGTTATCATTCCAACCATTCTAATACTAAGGGAAACACGGTTTTATCGGGACAGTACCAGTTTGGGAGACCTTGCCCCGCTGTCCCGAATGGGTGAGTAAAACGTCCCATTTGTACCGGTTTTCAAATTGCCACTCCAAACCTCTTGGAGCGGCAAATTTCAAGACTGGAACATATGAGACCTTTTAACCCTCTGCGCCTTCCACCACTACCATCTCCTCCGCTGTCAGCG
Source organism: Ascaphus truei (assembly GCF_040206685.1). Taxonomy (NCBI): domain Eukaryota; kingdom Metazoa; phylum Chordata; class Amphibia; order Anura; family Ascaphidae; genus Ascaphus; species Ascaphus truei. Next base: position 11,007,832 of record NC_134497.1, read on the forward strand.
TCGGGCCACAGCCGCCCCCGCGGGAGCAGCGCGGGCCCTGAAACCTTCCCAGTCCCCTTTCCCACAAAGGTAAAGTGTGTGTGTGTGTCTGTGAGGGGGAGCTGCGTGTGTGTTTGTGTCTGGGGTGGGGGGGGGAGAAGCTGTGTGTGTGTCTTGGGTGTAAGATGTGTGTGTGTGTCTTGGAAACTGTGTGTGTGTTTCTGCAGAGGAGCTGTGTGTGTGTCTAGTCCATAGCTGTGTGTATGTGTCTAGGAGGGAGCAGTGTGTGTCTTTGGGGGAGCTGTGTGTGTTGAGGGGAGCTGTGTGTGTTGGGGGGAGCTGTGTATGTGTGTCTGGGAGGGGGAGCTGTGTGTGTGTGTGTCTGGGAAGGAGCGGTGTGTATATAGGGGTGAGCTGTGAGTGTGTGTTTCTCGTGGGAAGCTGTGTGTGTCTGAGGGGGGGGGGGGGGCTGTGTGTTGGAGAGGGCTGTGTGTTGGGGGGAGCGGCATCCGGGTAGGGTTGCCTGATGTCCAATATTACATAGTTACATAGTTACATAGTAGATGAGGTTGAAAAAAGACGTACGTCCATCAAGTTCAACCTATGCTAAATTTAGACAACAGATACTTTATCCTATATCCATACTTACTTATTGATCCAGAGGAAGCAAACACAACCCCTCAGAGTCATATAATCCAATTATCTCATAAGGGGAACAATAAATTCCTTCCTGACACCAAATATCTGCAATCAGATTTCTCCCTGGATCAACATCCTTCCCATGTTTACTTATTTGGTATATCCCTGTATACCTTTCCTTTCTAAAAAGATGTCCAACCTTTTTTTGAACAAATCTATTGTATCTGCCATCACAGTCTCCATGGGTAATGAATTCCACATTGTAAATGCCCTTACTGTAAAGAACCCTTTCCTTTGTGCTGGTGAAATCTCCTTTCCTCCGACCTTAAGGGATGACCCCTGTATCCTTTGTACTGCCCTTGGGATGAATAGTTCTTTTGAAAGCTCCTTGAACTAGACTGTCCAGTATTTGGACACTCTGTCCAGTAAAACATGAGAGGTAATACTGGACATGTATGAATCCGGTATTAACTCCCGGGACATAGTGACCTGACCGGCTTGGGGGGCCATGGGATTTCCCCATGCAGGGCTGTTCCTAGGGGAAGTGGAGCTTCCTCCATCCTGATTGGCTGCTGCTGGTTAATGCAGCCAATCAGGAGGAGGTGCCAGGAGCCTGGGGCCAAGGTTGAGGATGAAACAGCATGGAGAGGTGAGGTGTGTGCATGTCTCGAGTGTCGCATCTTTCTCCATTGTGTCCAGTATTTTTGGAAAAGACACCTGGCAACCCCTAGATGTGTGTGTGTGTGTGTGTTTGACTGATTGTGAGAGATTTAGAGAGGTGTGTGAGAGAGAGAGAGAGAGAGAGAGGTGTGAGTGAGACAGGGGTGAGTGAGAGAGAGGGGTGCATGAGTGATAGAGGTGAGTGAGAGAGGGGTGCGTGAGAGAGAGGGGAGTGTGTGAGAGAGAGAGGGGTGCATGAGAGAGCAGCAGAGGTGCATGAGAGATAAAGGGGCGTTTGAATAAGAGAGAGAGGTGTGCATGAGAGAGCAGGAGGGGTACGTGAGTGATAGAGGGGGGTTTGAGTAAGAGAGAGGGGTGAGAGGGGTGCGTGAGAGAGAGAGATAGCGGTTCAGTGAGTGAGAGAGGGGTGCAGGAGAGAGAGGGGTTCAGTGAGTGAGAGGGGTGCAGGAGAGAGGGTTCAGTGAGTGAGAGAGAGGTGCATGAGTGATTGAAAGAGGGGTTCAGTAAGTGAGGGGTTCAGTGAGTGAGAGAGGGGTGCAGGAGAGAGGGGTTCAGTGAGTGAGAGAGAGGTTCAGTGAGTGAGAGATGATTAATAAATAATTTTGTATTTTGTCCAGGTTTGCCGCTTTGAAAGTATGTTCACCCTTACCTAATACATTAGTTCCTGTCTGCATTTATGTAGTAAGGATTCTAACAGACAAGTGTCTGCAGGAACTTTAAAACAAATACAATTGCTGGGCTTGTCTTGCTTGCTTAAGCTCATGACAAAATAAACAATGGTCCACCAGCAGGATATGCAAATCACGTTGGAGCTGCATGAAAGGTTTCTTCAATAACTGCTAATATTGTATCTCTATAGCTCTGCCTAGAAGGCATGGCCCTTCAATTAGTTCTCCAGGGGCCCGATCAGAGAACATTTAGGAGTAGAAGAGCCACAAGATTATTGTAACGCCATTGTAGATGCATTACAAATGTATTTTAACATAGGTTTGTAGCAGGGGGTCTCCGGAGATTTAACCCGTTCATTTCAGCTCCGGGAACCCTCTGCCTCCCGAGATCCCGACCTCCAAAGGCGGTGTCTCGGCACAGTTTAAATCTCCCGCATCACGCAGGACAATGGGAGGCTACACCTGATGATGTCACGGCCTCCTATTGGCCCGCAGGGTGCGGGAGCTTTGAAACTCCGCCATGGGGTGATTCCTGCTAGCCGAGTGGAGCAGATACCGGTTCCCCCTACGGAGGTCCGTATCTCCGGAAGCAAGGGGTCCCTGGAGCTCAAATGAAGGGGGTTTATCTCCAGAGACCCAATGCTTCAATCCTATGTTAAAAAACCCCACTAGCTTGGATTGCTTGCTTTAACTGGTTAGTTTCAGTGTGAAAAGCTACTTATAAAACTAATCCGAACATTAACCGGAGCAGAGAGTACGTGGGCGACAGCAACACCCTTCAGGTGCCGCATTTGGTCTGCGAGCCACCAGTGGAAGAGTCCGGCTATATGGTCTATATAGCCAAGCGCCATACAATGGAATGACCATTGGAATGGTCCTGTACATCACATTATGAATGACTTTGTCAGCTAGTACTGGAAGTGTGATGCATGAGTATGTTAACCCAGTGGTTGAAGAGGCTCACAAAAAGTAGTGATACTGTGTTTGGATCTACAGTTATTTATCATGAAGAACAGAGATTTTTCTGACCATTTTTTTTTTTAGAAATATCTTTACAATATTTATTAAGAAAGGGCAGGCTCTCGGGTACGAAATCCGAACTTCAAACAACTTCTATGTTTGGAAATGTAAACCAAAGCCAAGATGCACTCTCACACTCTCAGTCTCACATACTCAGTCTCACATACTCAGTCTCACATACACACTCTCACACTCATACTCTCACACTCACATACTCACATACTCACTCTCACATACTCACATACTCACTCTCACATACTCACTCTCACATACACACTCTCACATACACACTCTCACACTCACACTCTCACACTCTCACACTCTCACACTCTCACACTCTCACACTCTCACACTCTCACACTCTCACACTCACATACTCACTCTCACATACTCACTCTCACATACACACTCTCACACTCTCACACTCTCACACTCTCACACTCTCACACTCTCACACTCTCACACTCTCACACTCTCACACTCTCACACTCTCTATAAAATGAACACAACAGGGCAAATTTAACAAAAGGTTTAAACATTTACCTGATAATTAAAATAGTTTCCCCAAAACTTTAAAAAAAAAAAATAATCAAAAATCAATGGAGTTCTGGTTAACCTAAACATGAGAAGCTTTCGAACCATAGCTCAAGCACCAGTAACAGTTCCCACCCTTACAGCATTAACCGGGAAGGTATCGGGCGTTACTCTCCCCTCAAGCAGAAACAAAATGGCGGTCTACATCTCCCTCATCCCATGGGCCAATAGGAAGCTACAATATCATCTGTTGTGGCTTCCTACTGGCATGACGCGGGAGATGTAACACCCAGGAAGTAATGCCGGTACCCTTACCAGTAAGAATCTTGGGAATAACAGAGGGCCCGGAGGGTCCCTGGGGCTGAGAATAGCACGGTACAGTTCATGGGGACCCTTTGGATTCTATCCTGTAGGATATTTATGTTTACAAAAAAATATCTATTTTTTTTTATTTAAATAGAAAGCGAAACTCTGTCCAAACAAGGCAATGGCACTCGGGAGCTGTAAATTAAGTAGCACCATCACATGTCGATCGCTGATTTAACCCCTTTCGCGCCACAGGGGCCAGCAAGGGCCTACAGCCCTTTATTTGAAAGGCATTAACCCGTTGAGTGCCGGAAGTGCACTCAGAGTACCCTGGCCCCTCCGGCACATTGCGCCTCACGTGAACGCTTCGCAGAGCGATCACATGATCCCGGCATCACCGATTCCGGAAACAGAAAAGGAGTAGTTCTCGTCTTCCATTTCCATGCGTGCCAGATGGCGCTCTGCGCTTCACAGGAGCGATCTCCCATAAAATACAAGCTGAATATACTGAGCGGCCTTTGATTTCTATAGCAGGTTTTAGCACACTTCCCCAGCAGTGCAACATCTTTCCTGTTTGTGAACATTTGTTGCCAATATTCCCAGCAGTTTGAGCTGCAAACTCTAACAACAGATAATGTTACCTTAGTAATTTAAGGATACATTGTAGCTGCTGAGTTACACTAACTGAAGGATTGATTGAAGCTGACAGGCAGACATTTAGTGAACCCTGGGAAGCAGGATCTCTGCTGACCGATCACGTTAGAACTAATCAATCGGCAGCTTATATAATTAGTTTTCAATAAAAGGCTGCATATATTAAAACTATTTTGTTTAAGTGCTTCTTGGATTGCATCTTTATACGATGAAACCAATGATATTACTTTTAACTTTAAAGTATTATTTTGATGCTATAGTATGTTATATCTCTCAGCTCACACGTCTATACCACAAGTAGGAGAATCTCTCATTTGCGCTAGTGGCAACTAAGTAATTTCAGTCAGAACTCAAACCTACAAGATATGTAAAACCCCCCGTTATATATGATGAAAACCATTTCCGCAGCGCCAGTGTGCGTCCTGAATGACATAATGAAGGCGCTTACCTTCTCGTCCGCCTCTGTTTGTGGCTCCTCCTCAGATTTTGGCACAGATTTGTTAGGGGAAACCTTAACAAAATGCAGAAAAGTAGTCAAAAACATGGAATGTGGCAGGGGGTGTCCAACTCCAGTCCTCAAGGGCCACCGACACGCCAGGCATTAGGGATATTGCTGCTTCAGCGCAGGTGGCTCATTCAGAATGACTGAGTCACTGATTCAGCTACCTGTGCTGAAGCAGGGATTTCTGAAAAAAAACCTGACCTGTTGTTGGCCCATTGAGGACCACCCCTGGTTTAGATGCAAGATATCCCTGCTTCAGCACAGGTGGCTCGATCAGTGGCACAGTTGAAGACTGGGCCACCTGTGCTGAAGCAGGGATATCCTGAAAACCTGACCTGTTGGTGGCCCTTGATGACAGGAGTTGGCCAACCTTGGACTATGGTAACAAACTAGCACAACTTGCACCGGTTGTGCTGAGCTTGAATCTGTGACATGTTTAATCTGTTGTGAGATTACATCAATTCCTCAGTAAGGTCTGCAAAGGATTGTTACATAAAATACCATGAGGCAATATTTGCATATACAATCAATTTGGTATAGGAACCGCTTTAAGGAACCTGTTAAAGCTGAATCAGAGTAAAATGCACTTAAATAAATACATTTACTGTTTCTCTGTTGTTCGTTTTTCCTAGAAATGATTAAAGATTACCAAACAATGCAGTTACATTCGTAAACCAACTACATTCATTGCTGGATGTATTTCAATCAATACAATGGCTAATCACTGTTAACTTAATACTTAACTTTTGTGCCTCAAATCTAGCATATTTAACATGTTATTTTAATCTGCGCTTTTATTATACGTGTGCTAATAAATACATGTGTAATATTAATACAGTAGAATTCTTTTAAAATGTCTAAATTCATATCTTTAAGGTTACTTAAACCAAAATATACAGTACCTACACAAAAGATATAATTAGGACATTTGTGAAATTGACAGCATTACATTAAAAACCAGCACATTTGTCCGTATAAAGTATATGCTATAGTGTTCAGTGGGTAATGTAGCAGGGTGAGATCTATGTAGATAGTTGCAAACAGCTGTTACAAATTCCCCTGTCTTTTACTCCTGTAAACCCAGAGATAACGCCATATGGATATGATCAAATTGCAAGGTGTCACACAGGCACCACACTGTCACAACTTGTTCAATATTGCTTACAATTAATTTCATACACTTGTAGCAAAAAAAGGACGCATTATGTCAAAACAGCAAAAAAAAAAAAAAGTCATTTAATTATTGGAGCAAATTAGTTAGATTCATTTGAACAGCAAGGCAGAAATAAAAAAACTGAAAAATTTTTTTTTTTTTTTTTCTTACAAATAAAAAAGTATGGTATTTTCTGGGTTTATCACATTCGCTGTTGTTCGCACTGGCATTGATGCACTATATACTGTAGAAAAATCGGCAAACTCAAAAAGTTACTGATACAAATCGCATGAACACTAGCCTGAAACAATCAGTGCACTTTATCCATTAGCGATCGCTAACGGCGATTCCGGTGACCTTCAAACGCCAAGGTCGTGCAAAACCACCTTTAGGAAGTTCCCCAAACGTCAAAAGAATCTGAATTTTAAAGGCTGAACGAATGTTGATTCTAGACATACACACGTTCGCAAACATCCAATATTTGAATGGGAGATGGCATTTAACGAGAGGTAACGCTCAATGTATTATTATCCTGGTAAAACATTTTTGTAAATAAATAAATGTCAATCTTACCAGTGTTTTAAAGAAACTCATGACTGGGTGCTCCTCTGTTGGAGGGGAGGTCTGAGATGCTTCTGATCTGGTGTCAGTCTCCTTGGGATCCGGGGTGGCTGGTATGCTGGTACTTTCAGACTTCTGTACTTGTGCAGCCGCCTGCTTGCAATCCTCTATGTCCTACAAGCGAAGAACACACAACACACAACACTTAGCTCCTGTTTATTTAGTGCAGAGCAATCCAAGTGTACTATTTCTTGTTTGCATCATTCCACTCTCATCAGCCCCCCAATTCCAGTCATTCTTCATCCCACATCGCTGGAACAATGGAGCATTGACAACATCATTGTTATCGCCTTTTTCTGTTTCTGCCGTTAATATATGCGGAGTTTGCCACTGGTTAGAGTCACATCTTGTGCTCTGCATACAGAGCCCTGCACAGATCTCATGCATGCACACTGCCTCCCGAACAAACCCCCTTTCTTTGGGAGCTGTTCGCCAGTTGTAAATTGGGACACGTGTCTGTGTTATTGGGTCAGTCCTTTCAATGCCTGATTATCCCAAGCACAAAGCAGAGCCTCTTCTTTTCAACTTTAAACGCTCTCCAGCAACAAGTGCAAATATTCTGGGGCTCGGGGACGGACATATAGATTCCTCCTGATATTACCCAGATCAGCCTGGTATGGATGAGCATGTAGGTTTTCTAAAATGATTTGGAAATGGTCAGCTTAAAGCAGCAGAACATGTGTGATTTTTTTTTTGAATTGGGTGGGAAACAGGGGGGTCCCCGGGGTTGAACAGCATTAATTTCAGCTCAGGGGTCCCCCTTGCTTCCCGAAATATCTACCTACATAGGGAGTGCCGGTAGCAGGTCCGCAGGTTTAAAGCTGCCGGTCACGTGGGCCAATCGGAAGCCGCTAGGGATGATGTTGGGGCTTCCTATTGGCCCCTTAAATCCGCCATTTCAATAGCCCCACTCAGCCAAGCCGGAGCTTCCACTGGCACCCCCTATGGAGGTAAGTATCTCGGCAACCATGGGGTCCCCGGAGCTGAAATGAAAACTGCTCAGCTCTGGAGACCCTCAGCTTTTTTAATTACTGGTATGGGAAGTGGGGGGTCACGGGGCTGAACCGCATTAATTTCAGCTCCAAGAAACCCCAGGTATCCCGAGATACTGACCAATAACGCCAGTACTTCCCCACATGCCCCCTGTGTGATGATGTCGCAGCTTCCTATTGGCCCGCGTGACGCTGGAAAAGTACACCTCCATTTTGTTTTCCCTGAAGGGGACAGGGATGCACTACTTTTACTGGCGACTATCTCGGGACCCAGGGCGGGTGGGAGGGGGGGTCTCCAGCACTGAAAGAGACGCGTTCCAGCTCCAGAGACCCCCCTGGTTAAATAAAAAACACGTTGTTTAAAAAACAATAATTGGGCAGTGCGGGGACAGCTGCTTTAATATCCCCTATAACAGGGTGCGGCCAACCGCAGCCCTCAAGGGCCTACAACAGGTCAGGTTTTCAGGATATACCTGCTTCAGTGCAGGTGGTTCGATTAGTGGCAGTCCTCGTCACTCCCAGAGTGTTGGGGCTGTAATATGTTGTATTCTCCGTACTGAGGATTTATGACGGTGACATATTCACATGTTTTCACTGGGGCGAGCATGAAAACATGAGCTCCTGTTAAATAGCTGCTAAAAATAAAGATTCAGTTCTTTAAGCAGGAGTTCGTGTTTGGAATAAAGTTCTTAAGGAGCAATTCATGTTCTTTTTTTATGTATTATTTTTTTTGCATAGGTTTGAAGCGGGGGGTCTCTGAAACTGCACCCTGTTAATTTCAGCTTCGAGAGATATCTATCTACTCCTTCCTGCTGCTGGGGATCTCCCCTAAGCCTGAACTAAGACATACACACCTGATCTCACCCGCTCTTCCCTGCCATCTCTTCCCCTACTAATGGTGTTAACCTTCTGATTTAATACGGACTAACCTTAAAACTCGCCCCACAAGTTAAGCATCCCAATATCCTGCACTCGTGGCCACTGTCCCACACTCAGCCACTCCTACCACCCATTGTGCCCAAGCGCTGCCATCTACTGCACTTATTCCCTCACCTGCTGTCTCTGTAAGTTCCCCTCAAACCTCTTAGATTGTAAGCTCTTCGGGGCAGGGATTTCCTTTCCTATTGTCTGATTTTGCTGCGCTTATTGTATTATTATAATTCCACGTACTGTATTCTTTGTGAAGCGCCGAGTACACTTTTGGCTCGATACAAATAAAGACATACAATACAATCTCAGCAAAGTTTAAAGCTCCCACATCACATGGGCCAATAGGAAGCGGAAACTGATGACACCACAGCTTCCTATTGGCTCGCAGGGCGCGGAGCATTGAAACTCCGCCATTACGTGAACCCTGGTTGCCGAGCGGAGTGGCTACCCGCACTCCCCTATGGAGGTCTGTATCTCCAGAATCAGGAGTCCCCGGTGCTGAAATAAACGGAATTCAGCTCCAGAGACTACCCGATTCAATCCTATGTTAAAAAAAAAAAGCAGGGTGTTTTTTTTTAACCCTTTCTCTGCCAGAGGGCCTGTAAAGCCTGCAATATGTTTCAAACCCCTCCATCAAAGTACTGGGCGTCAGACGTGGTAATCATTGTGTGGCTATGTCAGAGATAGAAGTGGGCGGCTAAACTGGAATGGCATTATACACAGTGTGTCCTAGTTCAGCATTTCATTTTGGACATGAAACGCTGCTTTGGTAACATATACAATGGACAAGACGTTCATCCACTGACATGTACATACGTGGCATTTTTGCATGCTAATGCTTCACTGCCACTACATGTAGAGACGGAATACAATATAAACCCAGATCACTGAATTCTACTATTATATCAGTGGCCTATTGTTAGCAAGTAAATGAGATGTTATTTCAATGGGGGCTTGTAGTGAGAGGTGGGCTGTGGCATGGAACAAACAATCAGCGTCCTATAGTGAGTATGGGGGCATATTGTTACAAGGGAACCTAGGAATGTATAGAAACGTATTCTCACTGATTTAGTTGCCTGCATTACAACTTGGATAGAAATCCAGTGGGGGGAGGGGGGTGGAGGGGGGGGGGAGGGGGGTGGAGGAGGGAGAGGAGGAGGGAGAGGAGGAGGGAGGGGGGGGGAGGAGGAGGGAGGGGGGGGGAGGAGGAGGGAGGGGGGGGGAGGAGGAGGGAGGGGGGGGAGGAGGAGGGAGGGGGGGAGGAGGAGGGAGGGGGGAGGAGGGGGGGAGGGGGTAGGGGGGGGAGGAGGGGGGGAGGAGGGGGGGAGGGGGGGAGGGGGGGAGGGGGGAGGAGGAGGAGGGGAGGTAGAAGGGGAGGGAAAGGGACAGCGTAGAGATGGACATATAAAGAAAGATTCATTTTGCTTCTTTCCAAGGTTAGGTGCTCAGGGACAGATCCACGAAGCTCAGATAAACCAGGGCTTATAATGTCACATTACCTAGGTCAGCGGTGGGCGTGATGTCCCCTGAGGTTGAGGAAATTACATGCAAAAGCAAAGGACAATTTTGAGCCTATTAGCATACGCTTAACATGACCTTGTGCAAGTAACTGTATCTCCCTGTGCCTCAGGCACCAAAAACAGATTGTAATCTCTTCTGAGCAGGGGCTGTGCCTGTAACATTCTACGTGCTGCGTACCGCTCGCTGTACTGTGATTGTGACGCGCTTTCTGTCCCGTTGGGAGAAAAGCGCTATAGGAAATAAAGTTATTATTATTATTATTATTATGATTAACGTCACGTTATTGTAGTACAATGTTGCATTAGCTTCCAAAAACATGACGTAAACTGCTTTACTCCCACCCAGACCCTTGATAAGGGCATTTTCGGAGTCGATAGAGAAACAGAGAGAGACACCACCCACTATAAAGATTAGCATTAGTACATGCACATATCTGGTGCTTTTCCCCCTTGTATTTATCTCAAGCTGTTCCAAATTCTGCTGGCAGGCAGCCTCACGCATACACTACATTTTTGGTAAAGTAGCTCCTTTTTCACATTTCTCCCACATTTCAGTACTTGTTAGCGCTCATTTCCCAGTGCAGTACGATGCTCGCTTACCCAGGTACGTGACTGAAGAAGTGACAGCCCTGACTGCAAACCATGAGTGTTTGCAGTGTGAAGCAGGGGAGCCTGGTTCAATTCCCGGTGTCGGCTCCTTGTGCAGAGTCACTTTATCTCCCTGTGCCTCAGGCACCAAAATCATAGATTGGAAGCTCCACAGGGCAGGGACTGAGTCTGTAACAATTCCTATGTGCTGCGTTCCGCGCGCTGTACTGACATTGTGACGCGCTTTGAGTCCCACTGGGAGAAAAGCGCTAATTGAAATACAGTTATTATTACTCAGAGATTAGTGGGAATGAGTGCCAATTTCTGCGGTAGCTTAGAGGACGCTGCCTTTGCATAAATTGACACTTTTACAAATATCACCAACAATAGCCTTTTGTGCATTTTGGCTACCTTTCCCATCTCATGTTTACCCATGTAAAGTTTACCACACAGAGCAGTACTCAGACCTGCTTGCGATACAAGAAAAGCCTGAATACAAGCAGCTAAAGGCCGTTCTTGAATAATTCCATTTGTTTTTATTTATGTCCCAGAGAATAGGGATAAAAGTATATAAAAGGTGACCTGCATTTTCACTCCAGGAAACCTACTCCAGTCCTTATGCAAACAGCTCTTACAGTGTAAATGTCAGGTTCACTGCGATGTAGAAAGATTGAACATTTGTTATTAATGAGTAATAAAAACCCTGCATTGATATGGAGCAGCAGGAGCAGGATTTACGAGGGATGCAATTGTAATTAGAAAAAATAAACTGGGTTTGTGAAATCAGAACCTACCAGAGCCTAACAATCCAAACCCATGTACAAACCCCAAAACCTTAAGATTTTCAGAACAAAACCCAAAAATTAGGAAGAAAGAAAACCAAAATCTCAGGAAATTGTACCATGACTTTAAAGCGACAATCTAAGCGATTTAAAAATATATATTTTTGTCACATAGGTTTGAAGCAGGGGGTCTACGGAGTTGAACCCCATTAATTTCAGCTCTGGATCTACTTACCTCTGTAGGGGGTGCCGGTAGCCACCCTGATTGGCTTCCAGGGTTCACATTATGGTGGCATTTTGAAGCTCCCGCAACCTGCGGGCCAATAGGAAGCCGTGATGTCATCGGGTGCGGCTTCCTACACACCCGAGCGATGCAGGACCTTTAAACGCCAGCTAGCTGAGCGGAGCGGCTACCAGCACCTACTACGGAGGTAGGTATCTCCGGAAGCAGGGGGACCCCGACTCTGAAATTAATTTGGTTCCGCTCCGGAGACCCCTCTGCTTCAATCCTGTGTTTAAAATAAATCAAAAATAAACGTTTAAAAATAAAAAAAAGTGCTTGGATTTTCATATAATGCCTTTTTATTGTAAGATAATTAATTGTGGTCTTTTTTCCCCCCTTCAATTCTAAGATAAAAATGTATTTATCTGGTAGTTCTCGCTTTCTGGCCAAGCAAAGGTGCATTTTATCATAATTCTACGATGCAATGAATATCTATCTATCTATCTATCTATCTATCTATATATATATATTTTTTTTTTTTTTTTTTTAAATAATATTACTTGACACAAAACCAAAACTAGAACAAAGAGCAGACAAATTGTCACTGGACCACACCAAACCCTAAAAAAAATCAGATTTACAACCTAATGATATTATTCAATGTTGCATGTATAACTTTGACCTCTCCTTATTCAGAGACACGACGCCGTGGCAAAACAAAGCTGCCGGAAAGCATCACATGGAAAAAAAAAAACATTTAATCACAAAAAGAAAAGAAAAGTTTATCTTTTCAGGCTCGTGATACACATCCCACTATATGTCGTCTTCTCTTTGTAACAGCATTGATCCTTCAGCTTAAGTATGTTGCACAGGTACACTTCAGCACGTAGGTTACCATCAATCACAACTGATAGGTATCAACTAACTCCAGAGCCAAACTATGATAATGATCCATTCTCGGACACTCAGCAGATGGAGAAGGAACGGTGCCAGCTCAAAGACCATTTATTGTCAGACCGAGTGGGGTTATTTGATGCTCGTTAAGGAGAATGTGATCAATCTAATTTATAACGTGCGCTCTATAAATCCTCCCTTAGTTTCCATATTGAAACTCCCATATCGCACACACAGCAACGTGAGAGCTGTCATATATTGCACAGAGAGGCGCAAAGTGAAAGCGTCTCTCGCTGCGTCCGAGCTGCCTTGAGACGTTCCCCCCTTAGTTCCAGATATATATCGGACACCGCAGAAGTATGGAACGCTTTCCTAATAAAATGTCTTAAATTACTTCATTTCCATATTTTTTTTTGTCACGCAGGAATCGTGATTCATTGAAACTTTTAGGCATAAAATGTATCATTTCTATGCCCGAAATAATAATAGCTTTATCACGCCGTGAATCACGGCTTTGTATATTATGTTCGGACCCAGAGTCATTTTACACTGAAAACAATACAGGGCAAACACTAAGGCTTTGTTAGCGGCTGCAAATATGAGCATTCTCTAACAAGAAAGTTGGTTCACTTTACTGTTACAAAAATCTTGTTATAATCTGAATCGGACATAAATTGTGGTCTCCGCATATTCTCATTCTGCGGCCCGAATGCACTAAGCTCTGTTAGGCAGTTTAACCTAATGTTAACCTAAATTAATGTCAGGTTAATTGTAACGCGTAGCCACTTCAGAGTGTGACCTACCGTTAACCCAGTGTTACGACTTGAAATAGTTACATATTTACATAGTTACTTTGTAGATGAGGTTGAAAAACAGACATGCGTCCATCAAGTTCAACCTATGCTATACAGTATGTAGACAACAGATACTTTATCCTATATCCGTACTTACAGTATATTGATCCATAGGAAGGCGAACAATAACATATGGGTACATTTTTCACGCCGTTGGTGCCAATGATATGCAAATGAGGCGTTCTCCCTAACCACACAAATGCACTTAACCTCATTCAGGTGAATGCAGGGACTTCACTGCCATTATTTAGGGCTTACCTAAAGATGGCGTCACTCCCGTCTAGACACTAAAATGTGGGGTTTGCTTTAGAGGAGTCCTAATTTACTAAATTCCTCCCGTTATTTCTATACCTCCCCAAACACACCTTATACAACATGTGGAGAGACACCTATGCACACAGAAACACACACCTGAGATACCTGGGACATATGCTAATTTAAAGTCATTTAAGTATAGTTTGCATATCCAAATTTGCATATTTCCCAGGTGTCTGTGCCTAAATGTATATTTTACTTTATCGTAAGAAATGTTCAAATGTAATGCAGGATTAATACATCTTTAACATCTCTTCCTGACAGGTCAGCAGTGCATTGTACAAAGATTTCATCATTAATTCACATCGAGCAATCATTTTTTTTGCAGGGCAAGTAACAAGCATTAATAGAGTATGTCAAAGCGTTGAGTATCTCCCGGTCACAGATGGCAGTTAATGCAATAAGCGGGCAGGTCACGTCTTGGGAGAGATGACAAGTCAGGGGATAAGAGATGTAATGTATCGCTAATCATTCTCGATGTCAGAACTGGCAGTGTCACCCCTCACACCCGTTCCAGTGATCACCGCTACAGCGTATAGACGTTTTCTGCAGCCATGTATCAAAAACAAATGTCGGGAAGAGAACTGGCCTGATCTTATTAACTCCTTCTGTGCTGAAAGTGTCTGAAAGACATATTGGGATATACAGCTCAACCCCGTTATAGCGCGATCCGTTACAACGCGAATCCGCTTATAACACAATGCCAGCGGGGCTCCCAATTTTCGTATTTATGAATATTTTACAACACGATTATTGGTGTCTTAAATACTTTATTGCACAATGCATACAATTGTACATAAACTCTAACGCGATCTGCTTATAACGCAATGTGATTCTTTGGACCCCAAAAACAGCGTTATAAGGGGGTTGAGCAGTATCACTACACTCTGATCTTCCATGAGATTATTCCCAATGCCAGTAGACACCTTACTGATGGCTAATTCAAGTGAATAGACTGTAAGTATTCTTGCAGTGGTGGGAAGATGCCTTAGAGCAGGGCACTAGTGAATATACCCCATTGTCCTATTCATAGGTTGTGCAGAAATGTGTTGTATGCCCCAAAGTTAAAATTTGCTGTGAAAACTCATTTTTCATTTTTTTTTTCCATTTAAAAAAAGTTTCAAGCGTTTTTAAAGTTTGAAAAAAGTTTGATTTTGCCTCGGGGGAAAAAGGCCTATTCATTTTCAAAAATAGATTCTGTAGCAAAATTGAACCCTTTCCTTATACATTTTTGCTTGAAATGTTTGATTGAACTTGTAACAATTCGCTCAACTCTTCTTAAAAAAATTCTGTGTCACGCAGGTGACGCCTGCGCAAATAAACACTCCAAAAGATTCTCCGACATCCATAGAGCTGATGCTCAGGTTCTCACTGGACATGGGTAAATCAGCCCAAATCTGTTTCCTGGATTTCCCCCCCCAAAATCCGTTCCGCGGTGTAAAATCCACAAACAGATTTGGTCGGTTTTAATCGTCGCGGATTCATCAAAAACCGCCATTGGATACAACCTGTGGACAGATTGGTAGAATCAAATCCACAGAGTCAGCAATCCGTTGGCAGATTCTTAAAAATCCATCAACAGCTCGCGGAATCCGAGATTCAAAAAATACATTTTTTGAAATCAGCAAAAACACGAATCGCCCTTTTTGAGATTGATCCGCTGAAGTCTGCAGACCAAAGGAACCGGCCAATCCGCTGCGGATCCAAATCTGCCAAAAAACCTTCAACATCTAGGGCTCACAACAATTGTTCAATAGCATGTAGTATTAATAAATCGCTCGGAAGACGGGAATTTCACATACTGGAGGCTTCATGCAGGAGACGCTGCGGAGAGGCCGCTGATTTGGGATTGAGAATGCAGAGGTTACTATCTCCTATATACAGCTAAACCCCGTTATAACGCTGTGCTTGGGGTCCAAAGAATCACATCGCGATATAAGCGGATCGCATTAGTAATAATGTACAATTGTGTGCATTGTACAATAAAGTATTTAAGACACCAATAATCGTGTTGTAAAGTATTCATAAATATGAAAATTGGGAGCCACGCTTACATCATGTTATAAGCGGATTCGCGTTTTAACGGATCGCGTTATAACGGGGTTGAGCTGTATTTTGGAAAGCTATTTATCTGTTCGCTATGCATTCAGACACCTCTTAAGATATCGAAACCACATTTTGCATGGTGCTTCCTGAGATCACGGAGCAGGTGTCTGCCTGTTTGGATACAATTCGATACTTTCTATTTTGAATTCTATGACTTAGAACAATTTCTTGAAGCAAGTCAGCCACTGGGTGTTGTACATGGTAGGCTGTGTATCTGGCACGTGACATCATAATGCACATAGCCTGGTGGCAGATAAGGAGAGTCAGATGGCTATTACGTTTACACAGAAAGCAGACAAAGAAAGAAAGAGAGGAAGTCAGTTGGCAAGTGAGGAAAAAACAAGAATGATGGAGAAGGGGAGAGAGACGAAAAGAATTGGGGACATCATAAGGTATTAAAGGACAGTGGTGGGAGGGAGACAGATGAGGGGAAGGAGAGAGAAGAGGGGTGGAGGGAGAGGTAACGGGTTGAGAGGAGAAGAGGAGGGATAAAGTTGGTTTCTAAGAATTCCTGAGCAACGATGAGTACTTTCAGCTACTTATTAATAATGTACAAACCATATACAGGCATACCCCGGTTTAAGGACACTCACTTTAAGTACACTCACGAATAAGGACATATTTTCAATAGCCCCATACCCCTGTGTCCATACACTCGTATCGCGAGTCATGGACACTTATTCTGCCCTACAGACCGCCGTAGTAGTGACGCGCTAGTTCCCCTCGCCCAATAGGCAAACACCAGCTCGCGCATGCACCTGTCAGCACGTCCTGAACAGCAATACCGGCTCCCTACCTGTACCGAAGCATCGATAAGTGGGAAAAAGGCAGCGCTTCACTTTAAGTACATTTTCCCTTTACATACATGCTCTGGACCCATTGCGTACATTAATGCGGGGTATGCCTGTATATGCTGTGACCACTCCATTAAAAGCAGCTGATATGTTTGCAAGACAGAATAAAGCTCTCGATTGAGGATATTGGTGGTGTTTTGTGGATTCAATCAGAATCGAATGAAGGCATGTGCATTATTACACATTGAGTAAGCGTAATATTTACTTGCCTGCGCTGGATTGTAGCTCCGTGGGACGCTGCTTTGTAATCCTGCATTCTGTTCCACTGTGACGCTTGGCACTTGCGTTTCCTCTGCCTGGATTTCAAGAGGAAGTTCAACCTGCACTTTCTTTTCCGGCTTAAACATCCTGTCGAAAAGGCTTATTTCTTTGGGTTTGGAGGGTGTGGCTTCCACGCCCGTGGAATTTGAGGTCGTTGGAGGTTGATCAGTGGGTGCAGATGGAGGTGCCGGATTTTGGTCCTTGTTTCCCACTATTGTTTTGTTGTCTTTTTGACCTTGGATCATGAGAGGCTCTTCTGTAGGCATCTCTGACCCTTCTTCAGGTCCGATGGCTCGGAATGTAGTGCGCCCGGGGGAAGGTTGCGAAACAGAGAGTCTAAAACGAGATTTAGCCGCTGGCACGGGGGGCTTGGCCTCATTCCCATTGGCAATGGGACTTATCACAATTGTCTTCTGGGAAGAAATGATCACCTGATCCCGCTGGACCATTTCTTTTGCATCCACTGAAAGAGCAGAAAAGAGTCAAATAAATCAACAAGGAAAGAAAATCACAGTTCACTTGATCCATTGAATTTAGTGGAGCCTGAAATGCATTAATCGCCAACCATGTGTAGAGATCTAGAGACGGGGGAAATATCTTAACGTTCTTTCAGGTTTTTCTTTCGCATTTTTGAAAAATGAAAAATTTCCCTAAATTTAGAATTTTTCTCATTTAGAAATATTTGCTTATTTTCCAAATTGTCAGTATTTGTATAATAATTCTAATAATAAAAACAAATTGTGAATATTCGAAAAATGCTAAAAAAAATCAAAAAAAAATTCAAAGTTTGCTGCAAATTGGAATTTTGGGTAAACATTTGCCCATCTCTTCTTAGTTCTAAGCGTAGTATACTAGACAGAAATACAATAAAATATGGCATACAGTAAATCAAATAGCTTTGGGTAGAGGGATTTCCAGTCGCAGATAACAGGCGCTTATCTAATATGCTGTGAAGTTGTTTTCCTCTTCTCTTGCAAAGCCAGTATAACCATCCTCACACTGCTGAGAACCGAAAGGTCAAAACAGCTGTCTGCGAGAAGGGTTACCGGCTCTGCACTTCTGTAACCCTGGCTGTGCTGAAAAGCTGTGTAGGGGTGCCATGTTAAAGTGGATATGAAGTTAAAGTTGACACTGTTGATTGTAATTACCCAGAATCCCTGGCTGCAGAGGAAGCACTGTATGATAAGAGATAATGTGATAAGCAGGGTTGCAGATCTGTCTGTGTGAATGCGCTCACTATCGGGGTTGCCACCACTCCGGGTTTGACCCGCAGACTACGGGTTCCGGGCGCTTATCTCCAGGTGGCGGCATCTCCCATCATCTCTCTGCATCTCCCCCTGCAAATCCTGTCAACATGGCTTCGTGACGTCAAATGGCGCGAAGTTGCCATGACAATGGGACGGTATGTGACATTACTGCGTCACGTGGTGTTATCATGACAACGGGGCGTCACGTGATGCCTCAGTGCCATAAGGCGCCCGGTTGTCATAGCAACTTGACGCAGCTTGACGCCGAGACGTCGCGTTGTCATGGCAACGCACAAAATTTGACATCGAGGAGCCATGCCGATTGGAACTCGCCGGAGGGAGTTGCCGGGAAATCTCACCGCAGGTAAGATAAATACATGCAAAAATGTTTCTTGCAAAAAGTCTCCTGGTTAGCCTTCAATAGAAAGTGGCAACCCTGCTCACAAGTGATATTCTAATTTGCTATTTATCTTCACCAAAGACTTCTTGCTGCAACCTTAGGGTACCTGGCAGATAAACCTGGCACAACCCCCCCCCCCCCAAAAAAAAATACAGATTTATCAAAGGAAATATCCAATTGAGAGCAACATGATTTTTCTTTCTTTGATTCATGTGCTGTTTTTTTGCAGCAGTTTTGCTACATAAATCTGACCCAGTCACACCCTTTGTTAATAAAATCTATATGTAGATAGCAAAGTCAAATACGCTGAAACCGCAACATGACTTCTATTTGCAAAGCACAGGAGGGACAGACCATGCCTTCCTGCCTTCCAGCGCTATAATATGCAACCGAATCACCATATTGTAATCCGCGGAACTAGGTTACACTAACAGCTGGGAGTCAGCCAGGGTCACGCCTGTTTCTTATTTTCACTTGAAGGCATGTGAAATAAAAGGGACGTGGAAAACGGGATGGAAATGTTACATGCTGACGTTAGTGAGACAGGGTTGTTTCTTTAAGAGCAGGTATAACAGGTCTTAAACATGTTAAGAGTTATTAAAATCTCAACATTATTACCTGATCCACTTATATTCCCCACCAATTAGATTGTAAGCTTTCAGGAGCAGGGACTCCTCTTCCGAAATGTTACTTTTGTGCCTGAAGCACTTATTCCCATAATCTGTAATTTGTATTATTTGTTATTTATATGATTGTCGCGTGTATTACTAATGTGAAGCGCTATGTACATCAATAGCGCTATATAAATAAAGACATACATACACACATACATAAAGATTCAGAACACGTTATATATATATATATATAATATGTATATAAAACATTATTTCATATAGCGCTTTTCTCCCAATGGGACGCAAAGCGCATCACAATTACAGTATAGTGTGCACTATGCAGCAGTGGCAGATTTAAAAATATGTTGCCTTTAGGCATTTACCGCGTGCCGCCCTCCTCCTCCAGGGTCATTTGACGTGACGCCGTGTGACGTCACATTGCCGGCCACGCATGCGCGATCTGCGCTGACAAGTGACAATCACACATACGAAGCCGGCACTTGCCAGCAGCTGGTGTGCGTGCACCAATAGCGCATGCGCCAATCGTGCATGCGCAAATCATGCATGCCCTGGGCCTGGGTAATGGGAAATCCATCGCAGGTTAGTAGCATTGTACATAGGATTTTTGCAGGCGCTGTCCCTGCCCAGGTGAGCTTGCAATCAGCGGCGGATTTGAAGATCTGCCGCCCCTAGGCGCTTACATGTGGCGGCCGCCTCCTCGCTGCCGTCCTCTTCCTTCTGCATCGCAGAGTCAAATGATGTTGCGGACGTCTCCAATGTGACGTCACACGCCATCGCTTTGCCATGGTAACGTGGCATCATCACGTCACTTGACATCGCAACGCACCTGATCTCAGTCGCGCTATTAGAGAGGGTTGGGGGTTCCTTACAATGCATCTGATCTCAGACACTCTATTAGAGAGGGTTGGGGTTCCTTACAATGCATCTGATCTCAGACGCGCTATTAGAGAGGGTTGGGGTTCCTTATAATGCATCTGATCTCAGGCGCGCTATTAGAGAGGGTTGGGGTTCCTTACAATGCATCTGATCTCAAACACGCTATTAGAGAGGGTTGGGGTTCCTTACAATGCATCTGATCTCAGACGCGCTATTAGAGAGGGTTGGGGTTCTTCCGAATTTCACAATACTGTATAATTATAGAGTTTCTTAATCAAAAACACTGAATCTTTAATTCCTATTTAAAATATAAAGGTCACAAGGCATCATTTATCTCAACTCAGGCAAATCTTAGTTGATTGTAAACTGCCCAGGTGACCAATATATCACGCCTGTAAAATCTATATGCCCTGCTGTACCATATCAGCTTTATGAATACATACTAATTATAACAAGTGTGACACATTAAAAATGAATGTGGCAAACATAGCTTTGTTGTGTGTAGACGTGGCAATTCTCCAAATACTACACAGATACAATGCTGAATTTATCCCTCTGGCATTAGTCATACTTCGGAGATACAGATGGTGGGATCAGACTTGCACCCGGTAACCAAACACAAATATTTATACCTAAGCACAAAGACAAGAGGGTCACAAAAATACGGGTAAATAGAGATGAGGATAAAGGATCTGACGTTGAATCTCGCCAGCCCCTTGCCTGCTCTTTGGCTATCCCCAGTCCCCCCTCGCTCCCAAGTTCACTGCGCACTGTGACGCGTCATCCGGCAGGGGCTACGACCAGTTTGTTTTGTTTTTAGTTTGGCCGGTGTCGTGGCCCCGCCCACGCAGCCCGTTTTGGCCACACACCCCGTGCCTCAGAACGCCGCCTGCAGACCGCGGTATAGCGCTCTGCATGCGCCGTCAGGCTCGGATCTGCTAAACAGTGCTAAGTGTTAGTGTAATGTAACCTGAATGGGCCTTAATGTGCTTTAAGGCATAACATCAGTTTAGCAAACCTGGTCTTAAAGCAGTAATCCCTTCCAAATGTAGGTGTTTATTTGACAGTATTTGCACCGGATCGGGTTCCCTGGAGATATTTTCAGTTCCTCCCTGGAGACCCTACAGTCCCTCAGATTCTTACACTTGTTAGTACGGGTGCACTGTGGTTTTTGTTTTTTTTTAAGATGGCACCCTTGGTTATACAATACCAATGGATTCTAGAGGTCTGTGTTGTGGCAGCCATTTTGTTTCCCCCAGGGGATGGGAGGAGAACCATGGTACCAACTACTGTAATTATATGGTAAACCGGCAGATCCCTGGCACTAAAAAAATACCACGGTTCAGGTCTGGGAAATCCTTACTCGGTTCAAATATTGTAAAAAAATAAATAAAAACACAGAAAAAAACAAGCAGCCGGGATAGCTGCTTTAGGTAACAAGCCCCAAAGCTGACCGTTGTCTTTCTAAAAATCTGGTATGTTTTGTTGCAATGTGGATTTATCCTGAGTGAAGTGTTTCTTCTCAATCAATCAATCATGCCCCTGACGAAGTGACTGACGTCACGAAACGCTTAGGGTGGTTTCTATCTGGCTGAGACTTTGACATTCTCCCCCGGTAGCCCTATGTCCCTTCCAGACCCAGCCTGAGCTCTCTGAGTTCCCTGCTCCCTGCCCGGGTGCTTCCCCTGCCTTCGCGCTGCGGGGTGACGTCACCGAGTTATCGCGAGACCTTTTGGTCTGCGTGCATTGCCTCAGTGATCCCTTCGGTAGCGGCGGGTCCAGGCTCTCTCCTGCGGCACCCCTCACACACCTGGATACCTGTCAGTGTGACAGTAGTGGCCGTCCCGGCATCATGGATCTTTGGAGGCTGTGTTATATCATCTACCACACAGGCTTTGGTCTGAAGGACTGGACAGTTTTGCTACGGGCTTATACCTTTCAGCTTGCTGTAAGTAGGGTTTCAATTTTATCCCTACCGGATGTCATCGCCTTAATAGTGTCTCTAGCCCAACATTCATGCGTTTGTTGTTTCATTTATATATTTTTATTCATTTGCATTAAATTTGTAATTATTTTCTTGTCAATCTTTTCAGTGATTATTTGTTTATTGTTGTTTTTAGTTGCACTATGATCTTTTTCTTTTTTCTTTCTTGTTTTTGTCTTATTTGTTTGTTTGTCCTCCCATGAGACTTCAATGAAGATCCCTCCCTGGATTTCTCTTCAGCCATATTGGACTTTATATTTGGTCAGGTTTTATTTATATCTATTTTTGGAGGCACCGGTATTTTGTTTTTATTCTCAATCAATGTATCAAGGTACTAAATAGTGCAATGATTTTGTCTCGAATGCCTCATTGAAGCGGCAATCCAAGCCGGCCATTTTTTTTGTGTGTGCAAACCTTCCTTATTTTTTTAACATAGGATTGAAGCAGGGGTGTCTCCGGAGCTGAGCCCCATTCATTTCAGCTCTGGGGACCCTCTGTTTCCGGGGATACTTACCTACACCATAAGGGCCAGGCCGGCCTAAGGGCATGGCCCCACGCCTATGGGGGCCCCGTGCTCCCTCCTGTCAGGGCCGGGAGCCAACTTTCACCTGGCCGGAGGTGGGACCTGGAGGAGGGAGCGCAGGCCCCCAGACCAGCAGAGAGATAGGTGTGTGTCTAGAGGGGAGGGGGGTGGTGTGTTTGTGTGCGTTCGCTCTTACATTCTCCGCAGCGAGCCACCTCTGCAGCATCTCATTGCCATGGCAATGTGACGTCACATGACGCCGCGATGTTGCCAGTGGAGGGCTGTTGGTCTAGGTAAGTTCTGCCCTTTTTTTGTTACAGGAGCCCCGCTTCCAGCGTGCTACTTTGGGCCCCGCAAATCCTAAGGCTGTCCCTTGGGCCCAGTAGCCGGCTAGCAGGGTTCACGTAATGGCGGAGTTTCAAAGCTCTCACGCCCTGTGGGCCAACAGGAAACTGTGACATCATCAGGTATTGGCCCATGTGATGCGCAAGCTTAAATTTTGCCAAGATACCATCACCCCCTTTGGAGGTCTGTATCTCGGGAACCTGGAGGTCCCCGGAGCCGAAATTGCTCTGAGTATGGGAGCGGTTATATATTTAGCGTCTTTTATTTTTGCTGTATAAAGCAAATTGGACTCTGTAAAAATATATGCACCTGGATTGAAAACTGGTTAAAGGACAAACAACAGAGGTGTCATAAATGGAACTTTTTCAGGTTGGGCTAAAGTTGTGAGTGGAGTACCTCAGGGATCGTTACAGGGCCCCCTGCTTTTTAACTTGTTTATTAATGACCTTCAGGTTGGCATCAAGAGCAAAGTCTCCATCTTTGCTGATGATACTAAATTGTGTAAGGTAGTAGAATCAGAGCAGGATTGAAAATTTCTCTCTAGAAGGACTTGGAGAGACTGGACACGTGGGCAGGTAAATGGCAGATGAGGTTTAATACAGATAAATGTAAGGTTATACATTTGGGATGCAAGAATAAAAAGGCAACATACAAATTAAATGGGGATAAATTGGGGGAATCCTTGATGGAGAAGAATTTAGGAGTGCTTGTAGACAGCAGGCATGAGTAAGACCACACCTTGAATATGGAGTACAATTTTGGGCACCACTCCTTAGAAACGACATTATGGAACTAGAGAGAGTGCAGAGAAGAGCCACCAAATTAATAAAGGGGATGGACAATCTAACGTATGAGGAGAGGCTAGATAAATTAGATTTATTTACATTAGAAAAGTGGCATCTAAGAGGGGATACGATAACTATATATAAATAAATTCGGGGACAGTACAGGGAGCTTTCAAAAGAAATATTCAACCCATGTGCAGTACAAAGGACTCAGGGGCCATCCCTTAAGGTTGGAGGAAAGGAGATTTCACCAGCAACAAAGGAAAGGGTTCTTTACAGTAAGGGCAGTTAAAATGTGTAATTCTTTACCCTTGGAGACTGATGGCAGATACAATAGATTTGTTAAAAAAAAGGTTGGACATCTTTTGAGAAAGGAAAGGTATACAGGGATATACCAAATACGTAAATATGGGAAGGATGTTGTTCCAGGGATTAATCCGATTGCCAATTTATGGAGTCAGGAAGGAATGTATTTTTCCCCTTATTAGATATCATTGGTGTAATGCATGTATGCGCGCAGACCTGGCCAGTCCCCAGTACTGAGGTGGGTAAGGGTATAACACGCACCCACAGCAGTGAGGGCGTGCCCGGAGTGTGGTAAGTTGCGTTGCCGGGCCTGGTGAGAAAAGGGTTAACCATATACTTGCTGAGTCCGGGGTACCAGAAGTCGGAGGGTTAATGTCCAAGAGCCAAGGGTCAGGGGCAGGAGAGAGCAGCATGGTGATGTCCAAAGCAGAGTCCAGGAGTAGCGAGGTACACGTAGTAAAGCCGAGCCGAGATCAAACCAAGGGAATCCAAACAGAGGCAGGAACAGGAACAAGGAGCTGGAACAGAGAGCTAAGCACAAGGTACTGCACACAGGAGCCACAGAGAAGCTATGCTGAGCGACGACGGAGAGGGCAGACTGAGGTAATAAAGGAGGAAGGACCAATGGTAGCAAGGGGAGGAGCGGAGGCCTGTCTGAGTGAACGCAGGGATAGGTCCAGGAGGGAGGCAGGGGTGTGATAGCTAGTAATGGCCTGCAGCCGATGAGGGGTGGCGCCAGCAGCACGGGAGGGCAGGCAAGAGGATCGGGTGCGCGCGCCTTCTGTAAGGCTGCCGTGCGCGCGCCCCGATCGCGTGCATGCAAATGCGGCGTGCGCCGCAGAGCAACGGCTCGGCGTGGAGGAGGTAAGCTGCTGAGAGAGCGGAGAAGCAGGGCAGGAGGCTGCCGTGGAGCTAGAGGTGACGGGGACTCGCTGAGAGGCGCGTGTCCCCTGATCAGTTACAATTGGATGATATGACTCTGGGTTTTTTTGTTTGCCTTCCTGGATCAATAAGTAAGTATAGATATAGGATAACATATCTGTTGTCTAATTTTAGCATAGGTTGAACTTGATGTCTTTTTTCAACCTCATCTACTATGTAACTATGTAACTATGTAACTATGTAATACATTGACTAAAAGGTTGATTTGAAACTGAAAGCGAGCCATTTGGTGAACCCTGGGAAGCAAGATTTTGCTGACCGGTCACGGGAGAACGAATCGATCAACAGCTTAGGTAATTAGTTTTCAATAAAGGTAAGAAAAGGCTACATATATTAAAGCGAAGAATAGTGTACGCTGCTTGGACTCCCTCTTTAACCCTACGGGACAGGGGTTCATTATGCCTCGAAAAATTCCATGCGCGGCGCTGCGTACACTGCCATCGCTATATAAGAAAATAAATATAGTTGATGCCTATAGATAAGACACATACTTTCACTCTGTGTCAGGATATATCTGCTATGGAATGAAGGCGAAGTTACAGTATCTATACAAGAGGGCAGTCCAGTCTCCAGCTCACACCCTCAATACACACAGAAATGTTGACATAACACAGAGAGACGGTCGCGCCCGTGATGTGATAAATTTTGCAGTCACAGAACAGCTGCAGGCAGTGCAGAATATTCTTATGTTTGCATATGTCACTCTGTCCATGGATGTAAGTGTCACCTGCAGCCACTCCACCAGTTTAGGGGTAGATTACTTTTTGTGTTGCGTTATCTGCATTTTACATATCAATATCCGTAACGTCTATCCCCAAAGGGTATGCCTGCGATGAGGCGTCAGCGCTGACCACTTTCTTGATAAGTAGACCCTCATGAGATGGTGCCCCAATCAGAACTATTGCAGTTGAATTAATCAACTCACCGATGTTCCTTTCCGATAGTATACACATAGAGTAGACGTTTAAAAATGGTGTCCAACATGACTCAAGCATGTTACCTTCTACTTGATGGTATTCCGACCCCGAAAGGACACAAAAACTGACATTTCCTTTCTAAATTGTGGGACTTTTTTGACGCCAGTTAATGGACATTGATGCAACATAAAATAGATGCAAATAGTGCCCGGTGTAGACTGGTTTCCATCCCCCGAGATTCATGCAAAAACATAGGGGAGACATCTTTTAAAGGGTACATTCAGCTTTGGATTTTTTCTGCCCCCAAATGGTTTCACTGCCTAAATTCTGATTAATTTCCCCCAAAAATACCTATATCAGTTTGGTTATCCAATAAATGTAGCCATTGGCACATGCCGGCATTGTTGGGGGGACCGCTCTTACCACAGTCGTTCCCTTTCATGGAATGAATTGGTGGAGAATTTTGAAGGCTGGCGGGTCCATTCTGAAGTTCAGTCGCCAACTAAAACAATGAAGAAAGACGGTCCTTGTTAAGGCTTAGCACCGTTTAGAAAAGCTGTGCTTTGGTGTAACGTCAACATACTTCCAATGGAAAATTATTGTTAACTCAGCAGCGCCAGCTACGCTGACACATTTAAAACAATATATATTACAGGGGACACAGAAATGAAGGACACTGGTCTCTAGCTCTGCCTCACTCGTTTCATTTTCGCACCTATAGAATACGCATACAGTTGTTTCCATGGCTGGTTTAGGAAGGGTGGAGTCTGCCTTTAAGATAGGAATGAGGAAGGCCGAATCAGCTATTCGAACTCTGTTTCTAAACCACTGACTCATTTAACAATAGACACACTGACACATGCATTCATTATTCCCTTCGCCATCATGTTCTTCATACCCAGTAAACGGCTGTCTTTTCGTAGACGGTATGAAACTTGATAAACTAGTTTGCACATTTGATAGACACTTAAGGAATGAGTAGATTTTTACTCGTGCTATGTATAGTGGTAATACAGTGAATATTTTAAGGGCTTACTTGGTGTGTGTGTGTAGATATAGATAGATAGAGAGAGAGATAGAGAGATAGAGATATATCATATAATGTGTGAGTGTGTGTGTGTTTGTTTATATTGACCCATATAAGCTAAGCAGTCTTCTACTTTAGAATGCCTTTGGGCGCTGTTATACATAGACGTGAGGGGTACGGTTACCTTCAATGCCTTCTGGTAGAAGACTGCTTAATAAATATGGGCCTTTATATTTTATACAGTGTGTGTGTATACATACATATACATACACATGCATACATATTTGTACACACATGTTATTACATACCTGCTTAAATATTAAACTAATTGTTATAAAGCATTAATTATTAAGTGCTGCTTATTCTTGAAATCATGACTTTGGGGTCATTTGAAGGCTTTGAGCTCATGATAAGGGTCTGTGTCACATAGTTACCTCAGAATCACTTCCTGCAGTGTTCGGGCCTTCGTCTGCTCTCTCGTACAAGCTCATTTCATTGCCCATGATAACCGCTCTGTGGAAAGAGAAACAATTACTGGCGGGCCTTTAATAAGTTCTGAAAGCACGAAGCCTTTGGGAACCTATCAAGTTGGAAAATGGCGGTTTCACTTCGGCCACCCGTACCTGGAAAGATTAAAGGCTGGGGGGTTATTATTTACACGGGGAAGTATTCTTATCATAGCTCATCGTCACGTCCGCGGTGTTTTAATGAAGTGTTTGTTATAAACAGCAGTTTGATGTGTTTTGCATTCTGAAGTGTTTTCTAGTTTAAGGCCTGTGGGAATTCTTGGTAACCCAGTTTAATTAACCCCTTTGCTGCCAGAGGAAACGGCAATGTATTGTTTTGGAACACTAGCAATGCAGGGGTTAATTGAACGAATAGCCTGGAATGTTTACATTAGAGGGTCTCCGGAGCTGAAACGCATTAATTTCAGCTCTGGGGGCCCCCTAGTTCACTTGATACATACTGGTTACGATCCCCTCAAGGGGAAACAAAATGGAGTATTACATCTTCTGCGTCATGCGGGCCAATAGGCAGCTGTGACATCATCTGCCAAGGCTTCCTACTGGCTCACGTGTTGCAGGGGATTTAAACCTCCGTGAAGTATGGCCCCCTTCTCCGTTAAGTTTCTTGGGAAGCCGGGAGTTCCCCCAGAGCTGATATTAACCATGTTCCAGCAATGCTCCAGATTGGGACATGTCCCCCTATGTCCCTTCAGTATGCTGTGAAGCCATCCTCCCATTGCTTGGCAAGATTACAGCCCCATTTAAATAAATGGACATTAAACCTTCCTGAGAAACGGCCTCAGCAAACGGAATCTTGGTTTTTGCAGTCTACAGTCTTTATAATATTCATCTTTCTATACATTGTTCTAAACCCTCCTGTACCGGCTGGCATGATTTTGTGTGGTACCCATTTTAATGCACATTAGCGATGCACAAAACTGACCAAAACGGACTTTAAAAAGCTTAACAATCACACATTTCCAGCACAGTTTCTCCAACCAATCACAGATCAGTCAGGGTTCCAAAGTGACTCGCTAATATGTTAACACAGAGGTCTCTACTTTAGTCAACCATTTAAATATACTTTGCATATTTACATTTGTATATTTCCCTGGTGCCTCAGGTGCGTTCACAGGTATCTCTTCACGTGCTGTAAATATGGGGGGGGCATGTGACAGGGTGAATGAACGTCACCAGCCATATACCTGGCAAACATATGTCTAAGTTTGCAGTGCAGCAGTGATGAGGTTAACTTTCAGTGGAGAAGGGCTGCTTAATTAGTCTGACCCCAGCTGCATAATCAAGGTGTTTAAAACCCCCAGGCTACACACACATGTAAGCTAGCTGGTCAGGAAACAGGACTGAAAATACTGAAGAGATTACTGCTATAAGGTCTGTGTTGCAAAGTACATATGTGATGAACTGTCTGTTTCCTGCATGCAAAGGAGAAGATGCCTTGTTTTATAAGCTGAAGAGAAGCTATTTTGTTTTGTCTGCTAAAGAGAAGCTATTTTGTTTTGTCTGCTAAAAAGAAGCTATTTTCTTTTGACTGCTGAAGAAGAAGCTATTTTCTTTTTGTCTGCTGATGAGAAGCTATTTTGTTTTTGTGAGCTGTATGTTTTAAGGCTCAATAAATAAGCCTTATCAAGGGAACCCGCGTGTGTGGTTGCATGTACCCTGCAACAGGGCATATAAAGCCTCTTCCTGCCTTCTTCTCTCTTCTTCCTCCCTTCTTCCTCTCTCTTCCTCCCTTCTTCCTCTTCCTCCCTTCTTCTCTCTCTCTTCTGCCCTTCTTCCTCTCTCTCTCTCTCTCTCTTATTTTCTCTCTCTTCCTCCCTTCTGCCTCTTCCTCCATACTTCCTCTTCCTCCCTACTTCCTCTTCCTCCCTACTTCCTCCCTTCTTCTCTCTCTCTTCCTTCTTTCTTCCTCCCGCTCCCTTCTGCCCTTCTTCCTTTCTCTCTCTTCCTCCCTTCTTCCTCTTCCTCCCTTCTTCCTGTTCCCCCCCTTTTTCCTCTTCCTCCTCAAGGGTCTGGATCGGAGTTAGCATATTAATTGCATAGCAATGCCCATCGACTTAAAGCTGCAGTTCAAGCTGCCGTTTCTAAAAAAAAAAAAAAAGATCCCCCCCCCATTCAATATGTGCATCAATACTATCTGCATACTAACAAGTGATTAGCTAAGCTGCAGATCGATCCGTTCTCCTGTAATCGCTCGCTTGCGCAGGGTTATTTAATTCAGTTCTTGCACAGCATTTTGGGCAATGTTGTCCTGGAATATGATTGACTTAGCAGTTACAAGATGCAATTGGTGCACTGCTAGAGAGAGGGCGGGGCTCAAGAGCCAAAGCCTATCAGAAGGGGACGGGGCTGTCACTTTGGAAATCCTTCCTACATTAGAAACATTAAAAATGTCTTTAAAACATTTTTATTTTTTTAATGCTACAAGTAGTTTCTCATAGTACAGAACTGATTTATTTTAAAAAAAACACACCTGTAGGATATTGCTTCAACTGCAGCTTTCATGCTTAGTGAATTGCTGGCAAGCACAGTTGGTTTTTTTTGCACATGTTGCCTGCTTTTGCACCCAGATTCTATCTAGTGCTTTCTCCCATTCACTTGAAGAGGCTGGACTGATTGACGAGACACGACTTCTGCGCCTCTTCTGATGTTCTGACCAGAAACAGCAGTATAATGAAGATGAATTCACAGATGAACACACACAGCAGTGCGGAGTACTTGCTCTTGTTTACGAATGCGAGGAGATCCGATCGCCTAATTAAAATATTATGCAACTGAACGAGACATATTTATGTCACTAATTAACTTTAGCGCTGTCCAGCATTTTCTCTGCTAATTTATGTATGAAGACCATGATGTATTGCAGGAAACTGCCGAGTATTTCTACCACGCAGAACTTTATAACATCTCTGCCAATGCTGAACTGGAACTTTGACAATGTTATGTAGTTCAGGGGTGGTCAACTCCAGTCGTCAAGACCCCCCCCCCCCCCCCCAACAGGCCAGGTTTTAAGGATATACATGCTTCAGCACAGGTGGCTCAATCAGTCCCTGCGTCAGCACAGGTGGCACAATCGATCCCTGCTTGAGCACAGGGGTCCCGTATAATGCATCTGATCTCAGAAATGCTATTAGAGAGGGTTGGGGTTCCTTACAATGCATCTGATGTCAGATACGCTATTAGAGAGGGTTGGGGTTCCTTACAATGCATCTGATCTCAGCCGCGCTATTAGAGAGGGTTGGGGTTCCTTACTATGCATCTGATGTCAGACACGCTATTAGAGAGGGTTGGGGTTCCTTACAATGCATCTGATCTCAGACACGCTATTAGAGAGGGTTGGGGTTCCTTACAATGCATCTGATCTCAGACGCGCTATTAGAGAGGGTCGGGGTTCCTTACAATGCATCTGATCTCAGGCGCGCTATTAGAGATGGTTGGGGTTCCTTACAATGCATCTGATCTCAGACGCGCTATTAGAGAGGGTTGGGGTTCCTTACAATGCATCTGATCTCAAATGCGCTATTAGAGAGGGTTGGGGTTCCTTACAATGCATCCAATCTTAGACGCGCTATTAGAGAGGGTTGGGGTTCAGTAGAATATCACAAAGTAATTATAGGGTTCCTTAACCAAAAACGTTTGAAAACCACTCTGTTAAACTATAATAATTTTTAAGCCTTTAAATATAGTTAAGATTACATTACGAAATTTTTTCGGTTCTTCTCTGCGTACTTTTTTCTAATCTGGTTTTGATGGAAAACTAGCTGAAGGGCCCAGTCAAACTGGAAGACTCTGTTACTGCTGCTTTGACCCGTTGCTCGTCCCGTTACTGATGATGGATCGGAATAGGAGTCCACATCCTACAGACCCCGCTACAAAAACGAGCACCGAGATAGTGACGTACCTACTGTTTCATAGGGCTTCTGGGGCGTCTGACCCCATTACGTCTACAGGTGACCCAAAGGGTTAAGGAGAGACACGGGACATTGTGCATAGAAAACAAACTGGTAAATGAATCCCTTCAGTAGTGGAAAATCACATGGTGTTTTACTAGTGCGTGTTTACACTTTGGAAGCAGCGGCTCAGTGAGTAAAGACACTGACTCTGTAAACAACGACACTGAGTTTGAATCCCAAGAACCTGGTTCAAATCCTGGTGTCAGCACCTCTTGATCTTGGACATGTCACTTTATCTGTACCAAACATACACAGATTGTAAGCTCACCTGCGCAGGGACTGTGTCTGTAACATTCCTATGTGCTGCGCACCGCATATTACACTGTAATTGTGATGCGCTTTGTGTCCCATTTGGAGAAAATCACTATATGAAATAAAGTTATTATTCACCATTTTGACAGATTTGAATATTGGCTGTGATTATCATCTAGATCTTTAAGCAGTTGTGCCACCAGACCCAATTTCTTTTTACCAGGAAAGGAAGCAGGGTGTCCCCTGATCGGCATTGCGTTCATTTCCCACTGGTTCCCGATATACTTACCAGTATTGGTAGTGCCGGTACTTACGGGTCTTTAAATCCTCCACATGATATGGACCAATAGGAAGCCAAAATGGATGATGTTACACCTTCCTATTGGCCTGCATGACGTGGGAGGTTTAAAGCACCATTTCGTGCCACCCCAGAGGGGACGGTACCGGTCGGAAGTGTCTTGGGAACCACAGCATCCTCCGAGCTGGAAATAGCACATTATAACTCCAGTGCACCCCCTGCTTCCCATCCATTAACGTGCGTGCATGCACTGCAAGAACTGGCCTTTGTTATTCCACCAAATCTCCATCTTAGGAAAGCTCTAAGCTCTATCCAAACGGTGGTCAGACCTTCTCCGACACAGCAGACCTTTTTGTAACAAAGGCCCTCTTTACCCAACATCTCGGTGTCTTGTGTCCTATGACCATATCTCCAGGTATCTGTAGCATACAAAGCCACCTATCAGTTTTAGTTCTTCGGGGCAAAGAAGGGTGGGTCGCCCTGCTGGTCCTTTTTGCCATGTAGTAACAAAGGAGGGGGAGGGAGTAGGTAGTATGATACCTGATGAAGAACCCTGAGATGTTGGAAAGCTTGTAACATATCAACTACTTGTTGGTCCAAAAAAAGGTATCACATTTCCTACTCCCTCTCCCTCTTT
This sequence comes from Ascaphus truei, assembly GCF_040206685.1. NCBI lineage: Eukaryota > Metazoa > Chordata > Amphibia > Anura > Ascaphidae > Ascaphus > Ascaphus truei. The sequence goes on from NC_134497.1 coordinate 11,040,559, forward strand.
GTTACTACAATTCATAGGGGGTTATTCATTGAAGTGCGATAGTGCCCATTGGAATATACCATAAGAACAGCGGCAGATTTGAAGATCCGCCGCCCCTAGACCCCTCTTGCCTGTGGCAGTCGCCTCCTTGCTGCCGCCCTCCTGCTTCCAAATCACGGCGTCATTTCATCAACAACGTCACGTTGTCGTGTCGCAATGGCAATGCGTCGTCATGATGTCATTTGACGTCTGCGGCGTCACTTGACACTGCAATTCGGAAGGAGAAGGAGGGGGCGGCAGCATGGAGGCTACCGCCACAGGCAAGGGCCTTCCCATTGGCCCGATAGTCTTGAGAGCGCGGCATTTGTATTTGGGGGCGGACATCTTTGCCACTCCAAAATGTTGCCGCCCTACGCCTTGGCCTAATGAGAAATACGCCACTGCATAGGAAAACTCCTATTGATTTGCGTTTCCGTGCGGCTGTGCTGAATTTGCAATAACACACTTTAATGAATAGCCCATTAGTTGCTACTGTGTTTAGAACGTGAGCTGATTCTAAAACATAAAGGGGAAGGGCAGTGGGAACAGCGCTATTGCAAAAAATACAAAAATGAGTGTCAATTTAAACAACTAATGCATATATGTAAACTCCTAAAATATTAAGGCCAAGGCTGCCAGGAAAAATAGGTGACACAAACCAAAAAATACACAATTAATAAAAATAAACCGGCGCCAAAATGAAATGGAAATCTGACCAAATGTAGTCCAATTCAAAGGGTTGGGATGAGTTCCATGGAAGTGTCCTCAAAGCAATCTCAAACAAACAAACATGTAAGACCACAACATAAAAGAGAAGAAAAAAAGAAGAGAAAAAAGATCATAGTGCAACTAAATACAAACAACAAATCACTGATATAGTATACAAATATAGACAGCAGTTTAATATATGATTAAAAAATACACATAAAAACAACAAACAAATGTTTGTTGGGCAGGGAAAAAAAATTCAGTTTTAGCCCTACTGGATGCCATCACTTTATTAGTGTGTCCCTGCCCAACAAACATTTGTTTGTTGTTTTTATGTGTATTTTTAATCATATATTAAACTGCTGTCTATATTTGTATACTATATCAGTGATTTGTTGTTTGTATTTAGTTGCACTATGATCTTTTTTCTCTTTTTTTCTTCTCTTTTATGTTTTGATTCTAAAACATGTCCTACGTTGCAAATACACCCAGTCAATACAAACTGGTTCCAGACCGTAACAAAGTGGGAGGAACTGGTTGGGATGGACCTTAAGTAAATCACTCCATTTCCATGTGCCTCGGGCACCAAACACTGAGCTTGTTTATCAAGCTCGACAAGTGACATTTTTGCTCTCAAGCTGATGCTCAGAAATGTATTGTGAACAAGCATCTTTAAGTTGATTGTTATTTGGGAAGGGTGTTATATGCAGCAATGTGAAGAATTATGAGCTGCACAAATGATATGGGAAGTAGGTGTGAGACAAACTTCTTTCTGCATCACTTAGATTGTAAGCTCTCCGGGGCAGGGATTTCCTTTCCTATTGTCTGATTTTATTTGTTACACTTATTGTTCTATAATTCCCGGAACTGTAACTCTTGTAAAGTGCTGAGTTCAGCTGTGGGCGCTATATTGAGATATACATACATACACATATCAGTGTAAGAATAACAATGAGCATGCTTCCATTATCTATTCCGCTCCAAGCAGAAAGAATATTTCACAGAACACTTTTCGCTAAGACAATTAGTCCCAATTCTGTCTAAATTCTGCATCGCACAGCAACAAATCTTATAAAAGCAAATAATGAAATGATCTTTTAGGTAGAGTTTAGACCAGGGATGCACAACTCAAGCCTCTCCAACAGGTCAGGTTTTCAGGATATCCCTGCTACAGCACAGGTGGCTCAGTCAGTACATGCTTCTGCACATGTGGCTCAGTCAGTCCCTGCTTCAGCACAGGGGGTTCAATCAGAGGCTCAGGGACTGACTGACCCACCTGTGCTGAAGCAGGTATATTCTGAAACACTGGGCTGTTGGGGGGGAGGGGCTGGAATTGGGCACCCCTGCCTTAGACAACCAAGTTCTCATTATCTGATCAATATATTTCCACAGTGCTGGAGAAAGTGACTCCATGAATGCAAACAAATAACGCCCTGAGTCAATTACATCTGGCGTGGAGCATTTTTTTTTTTTTTTAAACATAGAACATCGTATGAACCTGGAGGAACACGTGCCAACAGCCTGTGTCAGTACAGTGACTGTAGATTGCAAGCTCTTTGGGTGAGGAATTCCTTTACTATTTAGACCTTGTTCCGTATTGTATAACTATTTCCCCTTTGCTGATGGAGTCTGCAATGCATTGCTCTGCAAGGTGTTACAAGTCCTCTGGCAGCCGAGGGGTTAACTCGCCTATGTGTTTTGCTCTACATGAAAGCAGTGGGTAACACTGCGGCTTTAAGTACTTGTGCAGGGTGTAACATGAGAATGCACATGGATTAGATTTCCCTTTTAGTCCGAATACATTAGAATACAAATGGACTGACCAAACCTGCAGTATAAGATGAATCAACACTGTGGCTCATTTAAAAATCACAGCTCCCATCCTCTAAGCTCTGAACAATGTCGGGCCAACTGTTCATCAGCCAGACACTGCAGCCACATGATCTACCCAATGAAATCCCCCAACTGGGTCAGAACCAGTGCAAAAAGAACACACATTTATTACAGAAAATGAAACCACTTGAAAGCACCGGGAGGTTTGGCTTTGTTCTGATGCAAGTGCTTTTTCCTTACTAATATGTCTTCCTATATTGTTTAAAGTATCAGTGCCATTTCTGTAGCCACTCTGTTAAAGGTCCGTGGTACTATAAAAGCACATCCCGGGAGAAGGAGCGGCTCAGTGAGTAACGACACTGACTGGCACTGAGTGTGAAGCAGGGGAACCTGGTTCAATTCCCTGTGTCGGCTCCTTGTGACCTTGGGCAAGTCACTTTATCTCTCTGTGCCTCAGGCACCAAAAAACATAGATTGTAAGCTCCACGGGGCAGGGACCTGTGCCTGCAAAATGTCTCTCTAAAGCGCTACATAAAACTAGCAGCGCTATACAAGAACAAACAATTATTATTATCTCAATCACAAAAGTCAGAAATGATGGTCATCGGCTGGATAAAGTCCTGTGCCCGATCTGACTGATCACCATTAGTGAGCTTAAGTTCCGTGGCCAAGATGCTCTGCGTTAGTGATATCTTTTTTGCCACTGTGGCCCAGTATTGCACTACTGGCCTTTTGTGTGTAAGTGCTGGATCGGCACTATCATAGTTTATCGAATAAGGACCTTCATCAGTGCTGAAGTGGGCAGAAATACATCTCCAGGACTGAATGGCTGGGTAGAGACCTTTCATTGCAAGAAGTGAATCAAGGGACAAACCAAGCCATGAATATGTATCAAGAGCAGCTATCTTACCTTGTGATGCCTTATAGGCTGGTGTTCTCTGCAGTCCCTATCCCCTCCCAATGGATATATTCACATGCAGGTCCTATGCCAGTGCTGGGCTCCTCCAGTTTTTGCTCTTTGCAACACCTGCATGATAACACACTGGGAGGGAGTAAGTAAGGGGTGGAGCGCAGACAGACTGCACTCTGCCTATAGTTCAGTGCGATGGGGGGAAAAAAGGGTTTCACTTTCACAGGTTTTTGCAACATAAGACATAACTACCAACAGTACAATAATAACTTTATTTCATATAGTGCCTTTCTCTCAATGGGACTCAAAGCATTTCACAGTTACAGTATAGCACACAGTTCTCAGCATTGCACATCAGATTGTTACAGACATAGTCCCTGCCCAGGTAAGGTTACCGTCTATGTTTTTGGTGCCTGAGGCACAGGGAGATAAAGTGACTTCTCCAAGGTCACAAGGAGCTGACACCGGGAATTAAACCAGGTTCCTCTTATTCAAACCCTGTGCTGTTGGTTGCCGTCAGTGCCTTTACTCACTGAGCCGCTCCTTCAGCCCCCTGCTATGCCAAAAGCAAACGTTTTAAAAAAACACCTGAAGGAATCAAGAAGAACAAGTAAACTGTTATAATATATCCACTCTTGCCATATATTAATGAGTCACCTGCTTGTAATTTTGGAAATCCGGCTGCACTACTAGTGCTGCTGACTATATCTATGTAGAGCCTGATACGGTATTCTGTCATTCCTTGGATGAGAGCCTCTTGTGATGCCCTGCAGCAAGTGGGCCAGAAGGTGAGATAAATCAAGGCAAAGCAACGTTTGCTTTGATACACAGCACCATTTACTGCCTCCCTCTGGGGCAAATCTTACATAGTTACATATTACATAGTAGATGAGGTTGAAAAAAGACGTACGTCCATCAAGTTCAACCTATGAAACAAAATACAACCAAGTTAATAATAATAATATTTTTCTTATATTGCACATTACATGGAATTTTACAGGCACAAAAGTATCTGACAATAAAATTATTGGTGCTCGAGACCGGGAGATACAGTAACTTGCCCAATGTGAAAGGGAGAGCTGATACCGGGATTTGAACTGGTTTCGCCAACTTCAAAGGCAGTGTGATATTACAGGTTCCTACGTATGGTGCCGATTGTTAGCTGGAAAAGTGAAGTCCCTTGTGGTGTTTTTCTTGGCACAGAGACAATGTGGGGAGTGTCTATAGGAGAATTTATAAGGTGTAAAGTGTACGTATCAAATTATTAGGTAAGGGACATTGGAGCTCAGTCTCTACTGTTCATGTGAGTCCCTTCCTAAGAATTTGATACATCTCATTACAATCCCCGCCCCCTATTGGCACTCCATAATGTGCATTGCTAGCTGAGATATAGGAGTTGGTGCTAATATATGGAACATGACATTCCCTATGTTGGCCACAGTTTTTCTCCAAACTTGTAGTCCCAAATGACACTGTGACATCTTCTATTAGAGAATTAGCTGTATCGTTTTCTCCTCCAATTGGGATACCATTCCCCAATAACAGGACAGATGATCGATGTCACTAAAGACACAGACCGTGTGGGACACATACTCGAGATGTTCCTGCAAAGTGAAACCTTTAAAGCTGCAGATCAAGCAATATTCTACATGTGTGTTTTTATTAATAAATCAGTTCTGTATTATGAGAAAATACTGGTAGCATTTAAAAAACAAAAAAACAACTCTGAATGACATGTTTAATGTGTTATAATGTTTCTATAACAACCATTTACAAAGTCACATCCCCTTCCTCTTCTGAAACGGGCTCTGGCACACCCCTTTTTGAGCCCTGCCCTCTCTCTAGCATTGCACCAATTATATCTAGTGACTGCCTGGTCACATGATCTTCCCCACAGAACTTTGCATCTTTGGCCCTTTTCTGCTGCACGGACAGCCATTTAGTGAACCCCCAAGCCGAATCTTCGCTGATCGATCACAGGAGAACGGGTCGATTGACAACTTAGCTAATTACTTATCATTGTGTGGATTGTATTGGTGCGCATATTAAAGGGGGAAAACGGCAGCTTGGTCTGCTGCTTTAAGCCATGTCACTGATTTTGTACCATTTAACATTTTCTTTGTGTAAATCAGTATTCAATCAATGTAACCCTTTCTCCACCAGAGAGGACCATTAAAAGTATATTTCAAATGTTATTCATAGATCCAAAAACCTGTAAACTCTAATCTACGAAAAGGCCATTTGGGCTGTTTTTTTTCTCAGCTGAAAGTCCCCATTAAAGTCTACTGGGACTTAAATCGGGAAACGACCTCACCAGATGCTTCGATTGATATAAAATGTACCCCTAGATAACATTGCATATAAGCTTCATACTGCAGTAGTTAGGGACACAACTGAGCAAAGAATACAGCGAAGATTCCAATATTGCAGTCACCAGGGCCGCCATTAAAAAAACGCCCAATGTTGGCCATGCAGTGGCCCAGAGAGCTCAGGTCAAAATGGTAAAGTACAATTCAAAAGTGCGGGGAAACAGTTTCAGGCGAGGAGAATCCTGCTTGTGCAGCCAATACAACATAGACTGTTCTGACTCAAGCTCCCTGTGGCAAGTGAGTAGAGGCAGGCATCTTAACTCAATCTCATATACCAAGCAAGGGAATCTTTTTATTTGCTGAAGTGTTTATTGGGTCAACAACAGTACACATAAAAAGGAGGAAAGGTACTGAAGGAAAACACTGGGGCATGGGAGTAATGGAGGAGAAAAGGGAGCTAGGATGGCAGTGGGATAATGCTAGGGAAATGGGGTGGCTTACTAACAGAGATAGGTAAATTACGATAGCTTTTAACAGAGGAGTAGGTGAGGTGATTGCTCCAAGATGGCTGCTGGATCTAAATAAAGTATGCTGGCCTGGACTAGCAGGAAATACAGTCAGGCTATGCCAACTAGAAGGGGGAGGAAGGAACAGCTCAACTAACTAAGAAGTACAGGGGGGTTGCCAGGGGAACAGGCTGGGAAGCCAAGGGGAAGCAACAATGTAACAACATTACACTGAGGAGTGATGGCTGCCTCAGAATAGGGAAAATATACAGAGGTTCCAGAACATAGACCAACAATGTATTTATTTATTTAAAGTGCAGGTCTCCTCTAAGAAAGTAGATCTCTACTCACAAGTTCATCATGCAATTGTCCATTTAATGTAACAGCGAAGATCAGTGGAAAGACAGTGTTTCAGGTCCCATATGGATGAAAGGTCCATGTGGGACCTGAATCAATGTCTTTCCACTGTTCTTGGCTGCAACATTAAATGGGGAATGGCATTATGAACTTGTGAGTAGAGATCTACTTTGTATCTCGGCCAAAATGGTAAAGTACCAGAGAGTTGCACGGTGAAGCATGTGATCGAGATGGACATGGACAGGGAAAGCAGAATGTAGACAAACAAAATGTTTATGGACTGGGTACATAGAGCTGCACCTTTAAAACAGGATCTGTGTTTGAGCGATCCTTCTGATATATTTGCTGTCTAGAAAGTCATTCTGAGTCATGCTCTGGGATCGAAACAAAGGGGCAGAGCTGTTTGGCAAGGAGTAAGTCAAACAGCTGCTGCACCTCAGTGCACATCGCTGGGAACTTCTGCAACACAAACACTCCACAATTGTACCGAGGTGACATTTTATGACTTGGGGAAAGTGCTTATATTAACCGCAATGCTCCCAGGAGGCTGTAATACACAGTGACACTGAGTACTGCAACTTCAAGAATGCAGACCTCAAGGTAAACGCTCTACTGTAGGAGATCATGCAGGAGGGCAAGGTGTTTATTGTTTGGGGGTGCTGTACATCTGAAATCGGTCATACATTTCCATTATGTGACAATGTTTAAAAGCGGGGGGTCTGCAGCCCCCAAAGTCTTATCTCCAGCCCCCCTGTGTACACGTGTTGGTAAAGGAATTCAATGTGTTGTACAGTTCTGCAAAGCTTGGTAAATGCAAATATAACAGCCATACCTACATATCAAAAACCCAAATGACACAGTCCTTTTAAACTTCATAATATTTACATGAGCGCAGCTGGGATGTGACCAGGGCTGGTTTAACCATGCGGCAAACTAGGCAATTGCCTAGAGCGGCAACATTTGCGGTCAGCAAAAAACTGGGGCTTTCCAACAGGGGGGGACAGACCAAGGGGGTAAGGGGACAGGCAGATAAGCGGACTCTCTCTGACAGGCACCTCTGCGGACACCCTCTGACAGGCAGATATGCGGACCCTCTCTGACAGGCACCTCTGCGGACACCTTCTGACAGGCAGATCTGCAGACACCCATTGACAGGCACCTCTGCGGGCACCCTCTGACAGGCACCTCTGTGGACCTCTGACAGGCACCTTTACAGACACCCTCTGACAGGCACCTCTGCGGGCACCCTCTGAAAGGCACCTCTGTGGACCTCTGACAGGCACCTTTACAGACACCCTCTGACAGGCACCTCTGTGGACACCATCTGACAGGCACCTCTGCAGGCACCATCTGACGGGCACCTATGTGGGCACCCTCTGACAGGCACCTCTGACAGGCACCTCCACAGAAACCCTCTGACAGACACCTCTGCGGACACCCTCTGACAGGCACCTCTCTGCCCTATGCAGTCACCCTCTGACAGGCACCTCTAAGGACATCCTTTGACAGACACATCTGCGGGAACCCATTGACAGGCACCTCTGTGGACCCTCTCTGACAGGCACCTCTACAGACACCCTCTGAAAGGCACCTCTGCAGGCACCTCTGACAGGCACCTCTAAGGACACCCTTTGACAGGCACATCTGCGGGCACCCATTGATGGGCACCTCTGCGGGCACCCTCTGACAGGCCCCTAGCAAGCTCCCTCCATCCTCCAAGGCTGCAGGTAACCTCACTCTGCTCCCAGCCCCTGTCCCTTTGTTGTGGCTCTCTCTGCCCCCCAAGCCTATACCTTTACCGCAAGGCCCATACCTCCTTCCACTTCCTCCCCTTCCAGGCACATAACTACCCCCCCTACCCAAGGGTACATAACTACCCCTGTCCCAGGCTGATAACTACCCCCCATCCCCAAGGGCACCTAACTACCCCTGTCCCTGGCACATAACTACCCCCCATCCCCCAAGGGCACCTAACTTCCTCTCCACCCAAGGCACATAAATCCTCCCCCCACTCAAGGACACATAACTATATCCCTCCGGCACATAAATATAACCCCCCCAGGCCACCATAACTACCACCCCAGGCATATACTGTAACTATACCCACCCCCCCCCCCCCCCCACACCCCAAGCACATAGGCACCTAACTTCCTATCCACCCCAGGCACATAACTAACAGGCCACCCCCTCCAGGACACATAACTTTATCCATTTGGCACATAACTATAACCCCACAGGCCACCCATAACTACCACCCCAGGCATATACAGTAACTATACCCCCCCCCTCCAGGCACATAACTATACCCCCCCTCCCCCAGGCACATAACTATACCCCCCCTCCCCCAGGCACATAAGTATACCCCCCCTCCCCCAGGCACATAGGAATGTACAATCAGTATTACATTCTCCTTCTTAATGTAAAATACTCTCTTATTATAAATGCAGACTTTGTAATCATACTAATGCACAATATCCATTTTCGAACATTAAAGGCTGAAGGTTCACCGAGGGCGGCTAATACCCTCTCACCGGCCTTAGGTAGGACAAACCTGTACATGCTGAAGCCACGGAAAACACTATACCAGGGCACATCTCTCTGACTCCCCTTGGGGTTTCCCTGCTCCACTGGCAAGTAACACATAGCAGTCTGCAATCCATTATCATTAGTATCTGTTTGAGCATCGGTGTGTGTGTGTGTGTGTGTGTGTGTGCGTGCGTGTGTGTGTGCGTGTATTAGTGTGTGTGTGTGTGTGTGCGTGTATGTGTGTGTGTGTGTGTGCGTGTATTAGTGTGTGTGTGTGCGTGTATTAGTGTGTGTGTGTGTGTGTGCGTGTATTAGTGTGTGTGTGTGTGTGTGTGCGTGCGTGTGTGTGTGCGTGTATTAGTGTGTGTGTGTGTGTGTGCGTGCGTGTATGTGTGTGTGTGTGTGTGCGTGTATTAGTGTGTGTGTGTGCGTGTATTAGTGTGTGTGTGTGTGTGTGCGTGTATTAGTGTGTGTGTGTGTGTGTGTGCGTGCGTGTATGTGTGTGTGTGTGTGCGTGTATTAGTGTGTGTGTGCGTGTGCGTGTGTGTGTGTGTATTAGTGTGTGATAGTGAGTTTGTGCAGTGGGGTGTGGGAGTACCAGGTGCTGATTTCAGGGGTCAGCAATTATACATTAGATAGTAAGCTCTTCGGAGCAGGGACTCCTTTTCCTAAATGTTACTTTTACGTCTGAAGTAGAAAAAAGGAAATTGGGCACTGCAAATCGATGAGGCTGATGTGGGCTGATAGAAATAATTTATTAGGGCATGATGAGCCAAAAATTAAAACAGCAGAGGAGTCCCCTGACGCGATTCTCGTCTCACAGGGCGCTTTCTCAAAGGGTGACTTAGTTTGGAAACCAGATGCCTTATATAGTGCATCACTCCAGACAGATATAAAGCATCCGGTTTCCAAACGGAACGGCGCCCCTACCCTTTGTGAGCAACCAGAGGTAGAGGTGTGTAGCGCCAGAAGCCCCGTGAGTAACCAGAAAACAGAGACTCAACTCTTCTCACTATCAGGAGGCATTTACCGGTTCTGGACAAGTGTCCCCCCCCTTTCCCCATTCCCTTCCTTACCCCCCTCTCCCCTTCCTTTCTCCCTCCCCTCACACCTCCGTTATACACCTTGTATTTACATTAGGACTGGTACAGATGGTATCATCTTCATAGTACTGGGTCCAGACACAGAGAGGCTGTGTGTATCATTATTTCCTAGGGGGGGACACTTTGTGGATTCCTTTATTTGGACTTGGTCTCCTCCTCATGATATACTCCGGCTTATTCCACCATCAAGACTCATTCCTCTCAGTCCCCTCGTTTTAATCTATTTTGTCCTTATTCACTACACCACCTCCCCCTTTGTTCTATAGAGCAAACTAAGGGGAGCCCCTCTCCCCACTTCTACAATTTGTATGTCTGAAGCGCTTCTCCCCTTTATGCGTTATTTATTATTTATATGATTGTCACGTATATTACTGCTGTGAAGCGCTATGTACATTAATGGCGCTATATAAATAAAGATATACATATAAAGAAATAAAGATATACATATAAAGAAATAAAGATATAAATATATAAAGAAATAAAGATATACATATAAAGAAATAAAGATATACATATAAAGAAATAAAGATATACATATAAAGAAATAAAGATATACATATAAAGAAATAAAGATATACATATAAAGAAATAAAGATATACATATAAAGAAATAAAGATATACATACATAAATGGCACCATCAAAACCTTCCCTGTCATTGCTTCTGGCTGCAACGGGAACGTTTGAGATAACAATAGGTATGTTGTATTTGAGACCCCAGAAAAGCCATCCCATATACAGACATAATCACCCCCAAATAATAATGGGTTAAATAACGTCGGCGTTATCCATTTAACCGTTGTTTGCACCGGCTCTATTGGTAAATAATGTGCCAGTGTTAACGCACCGCATCACGCTAACGGGAGCGGTAACGCCTGCTACATCTGTACCTACAGGGGATGGAAAACCTAACGGGGGGGGGGGGGGAATAGCACCGGATTTCTAAGAGAAAGGGGAAGAAACGTTTTATAAGCTGTTTGGAAGAAGCGATTTGCAATGGAGAATAGGGGATTTTCTCACATTTCACCCCGCTACTTATGAACATGCCAAAGCGCAGCGTTTGGCACTGAACTTCGGCGCTACGAGAATAGGCCTCTCTCAGACCAGTCAGCGTTAATAAAATAAGCGCAAATCCTTAAATGCAGGAACCTGCTTCTTTAATTGCTGTAATCTCTGCACTTTTAGTAAGGCACGGGAGTTTACCCTACAGTATAACCTGCACGTACGTGCACTGCCGCTTCATGTAATAATTCATGTACGCTGAATTTTGGGAGAACCCCCTCCCCCCCACATTATATAGATACATTTTTCCCTGGTTGTAAAAAGAAAAAAAAAACCCTCTTATCCAGAGAGAAGAAACCAAATATAAACAAGTCATTTCTTTCTGAAGGAGGTTCAAGGTCAAAAGAAAGGTTATTGTGTCAGTTAACACAGCAGGGGAATTGTTCGCACAGTTGTGTAGTGGGTGTAAAAAGCATTTGTAGCGTCAGTAATTCTTCTGTGTAACATTTCATGTTCCCACAAAGCGAGCCTCAGCGATAACAACACTATGCAGAATATGTGACTTCCATCACATAGTTGCAATAGGCAGAGATAAATACTGTACTACACAGCAAGCTGTGCAGAAGGCTTCCAAGTATTACTATGCTGATACATTAGTTTGTAAGCAAATACCTCTTCTACTAAACCTTTCATTACAAACACAGAAATTAAAGCATTCGCCCCACGCGTTCTCCTTGACGCAGGCTACGTCATGGGGTCTGGCACCCTAGGGGTTATGCCATGTTCTGTTGGCTTGTTTTTCTCGGGGAGATCGCGCCCCACGCGCCGCAGGACTCCCGCCTCTTCCGTCTGCGGCTGTAACGATGCTGCAATCACGAGGAGCGGTCATGTGATCGCGAAGGGCCGGAGAGGCTGTGGTTGGGAAAATGGGGGGGGGGGGGGACTCCGGAGACGACCCACATTAATTTCAGGATCCGGGGGGAACCATCTGCTTCCTGTGATACTTACTGGGGAAGGTGCCACCGGTAGCATCTCCTCTAGGGGAAACAAAATGGCGGATTAAAGCTGCGACCGACGTTACAGGCGCCAATAGGAAGCCACAAAGTCATCCGCCGCGGTTTCCTATTGGCCCACATGACGCAGGGGTTTAATACTGGGAAGTAACCGACAGCGCCTTTCCCGGTATGTATCTCAGAAACCAAGGGGGCCCTGGAGCAGAAATTAACGAGGTTCAGCTCTGGAGACCCCCTGCTTCCCACCTGAAGGGAGGGGGGCGGGGGGCATGGCGAGGATCACTCCTTGACGGCTCTGAAAGACGCATTGCTGGTTTGGGTGGTGAAATGGTGACCCCGGGAGAAATTAACATGCTGCGGTGTACAACAGTGACACTGATAACGTTTACATAACTGTACAGACATCCCAAACCCTGGTTCCCATCTCTGCAATATGTACCTTCCGACTGCGGAACTAGACATTTAGGCGCCGCCATCTCTCCGTCGCCGTTTGGTCGCCGAGGTCGCTCTGCCACTGGACACTGAAGCGCCGGCTGTTTTTTCCAATAAGGGAAGTTAACTTAAAGGGTGTTGGCGGTTAGGGTAGGGGGTTAAGGATTGGGGTGTTAGGGTAAGCGGTTTAAGGGTTAAGGTTTTTAGGGTGGGGGTAGTGTTAAATTTAGGGGTTAAGTTTAGGGGTGTTTAGGGTAAGGTTATGGGGCTTACCTGGGCGGCAAAACGGCCTGCGGCGAGATGTCCCTGCAGTGAAGAGAGTGGCGGCTAAGAGCCGGCGGCAACTTGGTCGCAGCAAAACGGCCACTACCACGTCTTAGAACGCTCCAATTCGACCCACTTAGACACTATCTATTCCTGCTCATGTTTGGGAGCGGAGGGGCCTGTTGCCCCATTAGTGGACACTCGGAACCATCAGCTAATTACAGCAGCTTGAAGATCAACGACCGATTAGATATATTCCCAGTACTGGGAATACCAATCACTTCCCCTCCCCCCTTGGGAAGCAGCCACCCTGGTTATGGGATTACATCTGGTTTACTTGGCCATGTAACAGGGGCACAGGAGAGAGAAGCTGTGAAGGAATCCGATTGCACATTATATGCTGCCCTCTAGTGGCAAAAGGTCCATAACTCATACAACAGCTACTATTCTTTATTAATGGTGCACCTTTGTGCACTTAAAGGTGCAATCCCAGTGACTCACTCCGGCATTAACTGGTGGAGAACAATATGTTATACGCCAAGAAACAAAAAGGAGTATAGGATGCCGTTGAGTTCATTACTACTGTTACCGTGTTACTAAATACATTGTACCCTTTATATTGTGCACAATGTTAAATGCCTTTTACTACGTACTTATTAATTATGTATCGGTAGTAAGTATTGTTTTTAGCTGCTCACAAACGCTGTAGTTAACTCAATGACACTGGTTGGTTTGACTTGGTGCTTTTTACGCTCAATAACCCGCCCTCTGCTCCCCTGGACGTGTTTGCCCGGCTCGCGTGTCGGGGGCGGAAAGCAGATGTTCAAACACAGCAATCCTCAGGTGAAGACGTTTTAACTCTGGAGAGGAACACGCGACACCGTGTGAAAGATGTCGTGTAGCAACACTTGCTAATTGGCATTGGAATAACCTCATTCCGGTCCCATATGTTCTTTAGAAATCTACGTTAGACAGAACTGTAGAAGAGCCTGGATTTGCTAAAAATGTGGATTAAACAAAAACAGTCCAAGGACCAAGTCTGCGGCTCCAAAAATCAATCGCACCGGTATATTTAAGGCACCGCATGTTGGGAGCCTGGATAAAGTGTCGGCTCCGTTTTTTTGCCGGTCTGTTGATCAGATGAATTATTAAAAGCTAATTTTGTAGTTACCCTCTCTCCAGTTCATTTATTTTTCGTTCCGGTGGCGCATTCTTTACTTTTTAAATGTGGATTAAAGATGCAGTCCACAATCACCGTCTTTTTTTTGCATTTTATTTTGACTTGCTTTAGGAGATCTCTTTTTTTACTTTTTCTAACGCTGTTTTTTTTTTTAAAAAAAATCCGACGTCCCATTGAGAGGATAAAATTATTTGAAATATTAAGAGTCCAGGAGATTAAAATGGTGTTCTCCCCCAGAGCAGTGTAAAGGTTACCATGGTAATCCCAGAAGCTTGAGATGAAGAAAATCATGATTTTTAAAAAAAATATACTGCTTAAACCAAAAGTTTTTTTAAAGGATTTGTTACGCTGTGCTCACCACGGACAAGGAGGGACCCCGAAACTGAGGTGAGATGGGTAACAACTGCACCCACAGCTACGGGGACACGCCTGGAAAGTGGAAAATAGGCGTCTGGAACCGTCTGGGCGTATAAGATAAAGTAAGATACTCGCCAGACGAGAAGTGAGGTTCCAGAAGATAGCTGGTACCGAGAGCCTGGGGTTCGGAGCCGGGAGGTAGGTCGGAGTCCGCAAGCCGAGTTAAAGGGACGGAGAGTGCAGGAGGTCAGGATACAAGCCACAGGTCGAAGTCCAGAGCGGGTCCACAGCCAAGCCGGTTCGGTACACAAGGGATCACTAGGAAAGACAAAGAGACAGGAACTGAGGAAGGCACGACCGTGGGTAACACAGGTCACACAAAGCTATGCTCAGCCAAAGAATGAATGGCTGAGCAAGGTATAAGTTGGAGGAAGGACCAATAGGGAGAGGGGGAGTAACGAGGGAGCGGCCACAGGGAAGATGGAGATTGGTAGGGAGAAACTTACCACAGCTGCGCTGGATGTGCAGCTTGTGAGCGGTGCACGCGCATCAGGCGTGTGTGCCGCGCGGGAGAGGCGCGCGCGGCATCAGCTGGGAGCGGGAACTCCTCCTGAGGGAGGACATAAAAGTCCTCGGCCGTGCGCGCGCATGCGCGCATTCAGCAGCTACCGCGGGAAGCGGAGCAGAATGGAGATCCCGCCCGCGGCGGTGAGGGAGCAGGACCGGAGCGGAGGCAGGTACAGTCGCGGAGGGAACCCCCTTAGAGAGGGGTGTTCCCCCGGACCTTACAGGATGCTTTTTTAAATTATGTTTTTCTAACATAATTTGGAAGCAGGGGGTCTCTGGAGCTGAACCCCATTAATTTCCGCTCCGGAGACCCCTACTTGTTCCGGAGATACAATGGTCTCTTCCCATCCCTTGTTGATGCACTTGGATGCATCTGAAAGTTTCTATCGCATCACCTTCTCTCTCCTTCCTTACAGACGGCACTTGATCAGGTCCTTTAGTCTTTCCAGGTTCATTATAAAAACGTTGCACCAGTTGAGTTCTTTGCCCCCCACCTCTCATTTGTTTATATCCTTCTGAAATAGACTAGATAAGACCTATTCAACCAAACATTTCATCGTGGATTCCAGGGCAAAGTTCTAGTAGCCATGTCAATCCTGGAGAAACGTAGATGTTGCATGTTTTGAGATAATTCTAAGTTCTAGTAGCCATGTCAATCCTGGAGAAACGTTGATGTTGCATGTTTTGAGATAATTCTAAGTTCTAGTAGCCGTATTGATCCGGGAGAACTCGATTCTGGTCCACTACGAAGTGTCCAAACCTACACTAAATCTCTCATCCATTCATATTATTACAGTGTAATATGGAGAACAGACCTTAGCGGTTTTGAAACCTTCTTCTTGGTCCTTCAGAACAGGTCTTGAGAACCTGACCTCTTGGGGGGCGGGGGGTGGGGGGAGGGCTTGAGGACTGGAGTTGAGCATAGGGTGACTATATTTGTCCTGGCAAAAACCAGAACGAATGTCGTGCGTGCGCGATCGGCAGGCGCTGACTGCACGTGACCGAAGAGTGATCGCCGGCCCTGCATGACCAGAGCTTGCAGATCGCGCGTGCGCACGAGCAGCCGGCAAGTGCCGATTGCACATGCGCGTCCAGCGGCGTAGAAAACCCGGTACAGCACCCCAAAAGCTCGGGACAGATGCCTGAAAACCGGGACTGTCCCAGCTGGTCACCCTAGTTGAGCACCCCTGCTTTCAAAGGGTATCAAACCTAAGATGAATCCATATTCCCCAAAGCATTGCAGGCTAGTCCGTTCAGTATTCATGGTGCAAAAGATTATATACAATGTATGCGTTATTGTGAGTTAATTGGTGATAATCGATCTATTTGTTATAATAATATCTTTATGTTCTTGTATAGCGCTGCTACATTTACGTTGCGCTTTACAGAGACATTTTGCAGACACAGCCCCTGCCCCGTGGAGCTTACAAACTATGTTTTGGTGCCTGAGGCACAGGGAGATAAAGTGACTTGCCCCAGGTCACAAGGAGCTGACACCGGGAATTGAAGCAGGGGAAACTCAGTGCCAGTCAGTGTCTTTACTCACTGAGCGCTCCTTCTCCCTGTTAATGCTTGTTATATTACACTGTATCTTCACCTCCTTCCTAACTTCTAATGACACCTTCCATATTCCGAGATGGTCCATATGGGTAGAATAGTACTTTGATACTTCAACTCTTCTTCACCATGCGGGGGGGCTGCCTCCATGCGATCTTTCTCATTGAACTGCCCAACATTTTCATCAGCATGGAGAAGCGGTTTCACAGGCTATTTGTCACGGGGAGTGGCTGCAGGGCGGGGAATCCAGTGACTGGGACAAGCAGCGATGGTCAGTGGAGAGGCAGGGGTCCGAGGCCCATACCGTAGCAGGCAGGTAATGATGGTCAGGAAACAGGTTCTCCAGGGGACCACGGTGAGTATCACGACCATTCGGAATGGGGGGATGAGGGGGGAGTGATAGAGACTGGGGGGGAAGAGGGGAGAGTGAGCGACACTGGGGGGAGTGTGAGAATGAGGGGAAGAGGGGAGAGTGAGCAAGACCGGGGGGAAGAGGGGAGAGTGAGCGACACTGGGGGGAGAGTGAGAATGAGGGGAAGAGGGGTGAGTGAGTGAGACCGGGGGGAAGAGGGGAGAGTGAGCGACACTGGGGGAAGTGTGAGAATGAGGGGAAGAGGGGTGAGTGAGCGAGACCGGGCGGAAGAGGGGAGAGTGAGCGACACTGGGGGGAGAGTGAGAATGAGGGGAAGAGGGGTGAGTGAGCGAGACCGGGGGGAAGAGGGGAGAGTGAGCGACACTGGGGGGAGTGTGAGAATGAGGGGAAGAGGGGAGAGTGAGCGAGACCGGGGGGAGTGTGAGAATGAGGGGAAGAGGGGAGAGTGAGCGAGACCGGGGGGAAGAGGGGAGAGTGATGACACTGGGGGGAGTGTGAGAATGATTGGAAGAGGGGAGAGTGAGCGAGACTGGGGGGAAGAGGGCGGAGTGAGCAAGACTGGGAATGAAGAGGGGAGAGTGAGCGAGACCGGGGGGAAGAGGGGAGAGTGAGCGACACTGGGGGGAGTGTGAGAATGAGGGGAAGAGGGGTGAGTGAGTGAGACTGGGGGGAGTGTGAGAATGAGGGGAAGAGGGGTGAGTGAGTGAGACCGGGGAGAAGAGGGGAGAGTGAGCGACACTGGGGGGAGTGTGAAAATAAGCAGAAGAGGGGTGAGTGAGCGAGACCGGGGAGAAGAGGAGAGAGTGAGTGACACTGGGTGGAGTGTGAGAATGAGGGGAAGAGGGGAGAGTGAGTGAGACTGGGGGGAGTGTGAGAATGAGGGGAAGAGGGGTGAGTGAGCGAGACCGGGGAGAAGAGGGGAGAGTGAGCGACACTGGGGGGAGTGTGAAAATGAGCAGAAGAGGGGTGAGTGAGCGAGACCGTGGAGAAGAGGAGAGAGTGAGCGACACTGGGGGGAGTGTGAGAATGAGGGGAAAAGGGGAGAGTGAGCGAGACCGGGGGGAAGAGGGGAGAGTGAGCGACACTGGGGGGAGTGTGAGAATGAGGGGAAGAGGGGAGAGTGAACGAGACTGGGAATGAAGAGGGGGGAGTGAGCAAGACTGGGAATGAAGAGGGGAGAGTGAACGAGACTGGGAATGAAGAGGGGGGAGTGAGCAAGACTGGGAATGAAGAGGGGAGAGTGAGCGACACTGGGGGGAGGAGGCGGGAGTGATAGAGACTGGCAGGAGGAGAGGGAGCATGAAAATAGGGGTAGGAGGGGGTGTGAGAGACTGGGGGGCAATGAGAGAGACTGGGGGCAGTGAGAATGGAGATAAAGAATGGGGGGACCAGGGGGAGAGAAACTGGTGGGAGGAGGTGGCGTGAGAGAGACTGCCGGGAGGAGGGTGAAACAATGCCATGACAACGTGACATTTCATGATGCCGTGACACTGCAGGACGAAGGTCAACTCGAGGAAAGGCCCCCGAAAGTCTTGGTACCTAGGGGCCCCAGAGGGCCACTGCTGTTTTTCCTTGGGAGAGGGGAGGGAGAGTAGGGAACTTGCCCCTGGTGCAAAAAAAAAACCTAGTTCCTCCTCTGCCGGAATGCCTAGTTACAGAGTTGCATTATTAAGCAAAAAAATGTTGTACCATATTGAATTTAAGTAAAACTAAACGCACATGTAATAGAAACACATTCAATGTTAAATAATATATATGTGAACATCAATTGGGCAACTTGTTTACTACTCATCAGAGAAAATAAATCAGTTTTTCCTAATTTGGTGTACTTAAAAAACTGTTCGTTTAATCATTCTGCTTTAATTCCACCCTTAATACAGTACATTCAGCTGTCCTGCAGATGGCAGCACAGAGCTACATATGCTCTGTCCTACTTATTATAGCAGGTGTCAGCATGCAAGGTGTTACTATGAACCTTACAAGGCAGGAAGATTCTGATGTTCTGTTTGAAATGTCACAGGTTTATTTTGTTTGCATTAGGGACAATGAAAACATACTGTACCCACCTGTTAACATCTTCAGCACCAGGGGTGCCAGTACTGATACCACAATACAATAGAGAAGAGAAGGGAGAAGCTCAGTGAATAAAGACGCTGACTTGTACCAACAACACTGAGTGTGAAGCAGGGGAACCTGGTTTAATTCCCGGAGTCATCTCCTTGTGACCGTGGGCAAGTCACTTTACCTCCCTGTGCCTCAGGCACCAAAAACATAGATTGTAAGCTCACCTGGGCAGGGACTGGGTGTATAACATTCCTATGTGCTGCGTACCGCGCGCTGTACTGTAATTGTGACGCGCTGAGTCCCATTGGAAGAAAAGCACTATATGAAATAAAGTTATTATTATTATTATTATTATAAGACTAAACAAGGACATATTTCAATTAAGAATATATTCAAGATGCAGAAATATGCTTCAGAACGCCGGAATATACTGTACAGGACATACTTGAAAACGAGAGGTAACTCTCAATGTATTCTTCCTGGTAAAACATTTTTATAAATAAGTCAATAATATGTATCTATTTTCTGCTCAGAACAGAATTGTGTTTATGTCTTTATGCTGCTTAGCAGTAAAGCTGCTAAAAAAAGCTACCCATAATTCCCTGGGGCAGTCCCAGTTTGCCTAGGTCTGTAGAAGACCTACTGCACCGACACACTTTATTCGAGCAAATACCCGGTATGTACCTGGCAGATACCTGGAATGCGCCGCTCCTAACCTCTGACAAGCCCCGTTGCATTTGCCTTCCCAGCCTGGGTTCATGCCTGGCTGATGGGCGGCTGATCTGTTAAATGATAATGATTAGGATTTAATAGGCTGCAATGCTTCGCGTGTCTACCAGATGGCATAAATTCATGAATTGTAATGCAGTATATATATATATACTGTGCAGTATTGCAGCCAGCGGGAATAAAATGCTTCAATCCCTGCCTGGAAAATACCTCAATGCACTCGGGCAGAAAACAGTCACAAACCTCAATACACCCGGGTATACCCGAATTCGTGGGCCTAGCCGAGCTCGAATAAAGTGTGTCGCCAGTGTAAGCAAACTGGGACAGGCCTAGGAAAAACTGGGATATGTGGAAGCTTTACAGCAGCCACAGTATACGCAGCGGCAGATTCCCCGTTACGCCCAGGCCTTCGGCGGCAAAAATGTCCGCCCCCATAAACTTTTTCCGTGCTCTCTGACCTCTTCCCTCCTTCTTCTGAACGGCAGCGTCAAACGACGCAACATCATGATGTTGCGTTACTATGGCAACTCGACGCTGTGCAACGTCATGTTGGTGACATCCGCAGCGTCATTTGATCACAAACAGGAAAGTGTTGCAAAGATCTTGCACTGCTGGGGAGGTGGGCTAAAGCCTGCTATAGAAATCAAAGGAGGCTCAGTATATTGAAACTCATTAAAAATGGCATTAAGAGTTGAATTTTAAAATAAAAAACGGTAGTAAGTATTATCTAATACTGCATGTAGACGGATGTTCACAGAGGTACACAATTTGGAGACGTTTATAATGTGAAATTATAATTGGCTTTATTGTGCCTTTTCCTTTTCATCAGGAAATTTTCCAAACACAGGGGGGGGGGGGGGGACAAAGCTTCCATTCACTTGGGAGTATTTCTAGTGAAATCCTTGCAATTAGTTCACATCTCCATTAGTTAAGCTTCTCCCAGCCCAAACACATAACATGAAAATAAGCAGATATAAGCAGTCTCTTAATAAGGAAAGTCTTATCTGTTTAGTTGCTGTAGAGTAAGCTTCTCTGCTCTCCTGGAACCGCACCCGTGCGTGCACAGAAAAATATCAGCATCCAGGTTTAGAAGTCTTATTTGGTGTCTGTCTTGCAATCAGCTCTGCTGTGTGGCTGGCAGAGCTCAAGACTGGTCAGCTCCAGAGATCTGGGTTTCTTTTGGTCAGTCTCTCCTGGGACTCAAGAACCTCTGCTCTGTTTCTCCAAAGGTCAGCTCTCAGTCAGAGCTAAAGAGAGTCACTTCCTGTCTCAAAGGCAGGCTTTTTGTAAACAATCTAATCAGGCAGGTGGTGTTTAGTAATAAACTACCACACTGCTAGATTAAAAGAACATTACTGAACAGGGATAAGTCCCCTGTTACACTGCAAAACTGGTTTATTTAAAACACACGTAGAAAATTACTTGGATTGCGCCTTTTATTCGATGAGTTATTGCAATCCCTCTAAGCAAGTGAGCCACTGGGCGTTGAACCTGGTCGGCAGATTGTACCTTGTCGGCAGGTTGTACCTTGTCGGCACGTTGTACCTGGTTGGCAGGTTGTACCTGGTCGGCAGGTTGTACCAGGTCAGAAAGTTGTACCTGGTCGGCAGGTTGTACCTGGTCGGCAGGCTGTAAATGGTCGGCAGGTTGTACCAGGTCGGCAGGTTGTACAAGGTCGGCAGGTTGTACCAGGTCAGCAGGTTGTACCAGGTCGGCAGGTTGTACCTGGTCGTCAGGTTGTACCTGGTCGTCAGGTTGTACCTGGTCGGCAGGTTGTACCTAGTCGGCAGGTTGTACCAGGTCGGCAGGTTGTACCTGGTCGCAGGTTGTACCAGGTCGGCAGGTTGTACCTGGTCGGCAGGTTGTACCTGGTCGGCAGGTTGTACCTGGTCGGCAGGTTGTACCAGGTCGGCAGGCTGTACCTGGTCGGCAGGTTGTACCTGGTCGGCATGTTGTACCAGGTCGGCAGGCTGTACCAGTTCGGCAGGTTGTACCTGGTCGTCAGGTTGTACCTGGTCGGCAGATTGTACCAGGTCGGTAGGTTGTACCTGGTCGGCAGGTTGTACCTGGTCGGCAGGTTGTACCAGGTCGGCAGGTTGTACCTGGTCGGCAGGTTGTACCTGGTCGGCAGGTTGTACCAGGTCGGCAGGCTGTACCTGGTCGGCAGGTTGTACCAGGTCGGCAGGTTGTACCAGGTCGGCAGGTTGTACCTGGTCGGCAGGTTGTACCTGGTCGGCAGGTTGTATCTGGCATGGTGTTGGACGTTTGGTCGCGGTTCTCAGCAAGTGACCTCGCGGCAGGGATAGTCAGCTGCCGGCCGCTTTGCCGCTAATGTAAGTCGCTAGCCTTGGCCCTTACGCTAAAACCCCTTAATCTTAACCCCTAATGCTACCCCCTGCCCTAAAAACCTTAACCCCCTTACCCTAACCTCTCAAATCCCTAAAGTTAACCACTAGCCTAAACCCAAACATCCATAAAGTTAACCCCTATCCAAACCACGTAAGGGTTAACTTTAGGGGGTTTAGCAGCTAGAGTAGGGGGTTAACTTTAGGCATTTTAGTGCTCTGGGTAAGGGGTTTTAGTGTAAGGGTTTAAGGTGTTTAGGGTAGCGGGTAGCATTGGCATTAGGGGTTAAGATTAGGGGGGTTTTAGGGTGAAGGCTAAGGTTAGGGACTTACCTTGGCAGTGGAGCGGGCAGTGGCTGAGTGTCCCTGCGGCAAGGTCACGCGCGGCTAAATGCCGGCGGTCACTTGATCACGGCGACACAGCCGCGACCCAAGGTCGAGGGACAAGGTGGGTTTCTTCGAATTCCCGAGCGGCGGCGGGTACTTTCAGTTAGACGCTTATAAAACATATTGGCTTTAACAGCTAAACCAGGCTCCTGCCCAAACAAGTGTGAAATGTACTCTGCATGTTAACCCGCAGCCAGTGCCAGAGCGCATTATTTACAGCAGGATGGAAGCATGGAATAGAGGGTCCTCCGGTTTATTGTCCATGGGAAGCTCCCATTGATTGTTTAAGCCGCGCTGTGTGCGACAAGATCACGTCTCCTGGATAGCCCACCTAAAAGGAACCGTCAGTTCTGAGGAATAGATTAACTGGGTTGGGTGTCGCCATGACGCTCCTGCCAATTGACACGGAACAGGCAGCCCTCGTGCGTGGACTGGTTTTATTGATTTGTTACGCCGGGAAACAGATTGGTTTGTCTGCCAGGTTTCCTCATGGATTCCTAAACGTGTGTCGGCAGTGGTGGATTTCCTGTTAGGCCCGAGCCCAAGGCGAGCAAAATCTGGAGGGCGGCATACAGAGGCGTGGAGCCGCGTGTAAAGGTCTCTTGCTTTTTCCTTTGCGCCGCCCTCCTCTTTGTGCAGCGCCGCGGTGTCCTTTTACGCTGTGATGTCACATGGTGACGCGTTGCCATGGCAACGTGAAGTCACACGGTGACGCGTTGCAATGACAACGTGATGTCGCATGGCGTTGAGTTGGCATGGAAATGCGTAGTCATGAGATGTTGCAACTCTGCAAGTTGAGAAGAGAGGCGCTGTGAGGCCAGGACGGCCCCCTGGGGCGGGCTTACAGGAAAGTGGGAATTTCAAACCGGCCAATTGGAACAGCGCCTACGGGGCTCATACCCAGCAACGGTTCCCCTTTCCCGACCGGAGATCTCCCGCAGAGATAGGCTCCTCAGTGTCTGGGAAGACAAAGGCTCCGCTCTTCAGACCAGACATGAGGGGCCAACCATCCCACTCTCCCTTTGTCCCCCGCACTGCACCTTTCCCTTCTCGGCTAGCGAGACTCCGGTTCTCTTGGCATGCAGGCTGGGTTAGTGTACTGTATTACTAACCTGGCACCCCAAGGGAACAACCAGGCACATGTTCACAGTTACAGTTCACAGGAATGCATTGAGTAAAGGCTTACATATACAGTAATAGCTAGTAAGACACAGGGTTTGGGCCCAGATGAGCCACAATAAGATGGACCAGCAGGGGAAATCCTACAGATCCATCCAGACGGATAGGGGCAATCACTGGGCTTAACCTTTAATATGTTAGCTATTTTTCCCCTACCATCATACTTCCCTTTACCAAATTAACCCCTTCACCAGCCAGAGACTAGCACCTACTGGATAGAGTCATGGCTCTCTTGCTTTATGCCCCAGAGGCTTCTTACTGTATGTTGCTTAATTCAGCAGTGCCCTCCCTCTCCCAAGATATATGTAAAGTCTTTATTCTTAGTATGCTGCCTTTCAGCCCATTTTCAGATGAAAATCCCTATCCAAGCCAATGGGGGTTTTCAGCCCAAAATAGCCCGAACGGCAGCATCAGACCATATAGAGTGACCCCCTACGTCTATATGACATTGGAGCCTCGTCCCTCGTCTCTGGAGATGAAGGCGTTAGTGAGGACGCTGTTTGAAAGTGTTATTAGTGAGTCAGACAATATTACTCCACATGTCGATTCTTGTACAGAATTCAATGTTAAAAAATATCTTCAGAAGTGATGACCAATAACCAGAAAATTATGTGTATAACCTGAGCTTATAGGGACATAATGCTGTTTACCTGCCTCATCCTTTGATGTTTTATGAGCTTCACGTGTAATCATTGTATTGTTGCAGTAGATACACAGCTACATTACAGGAAGGTTCTAGCCAAAAGCTGCAATCTCTTCTGTTCACTGTCATTAAGAAATAAATGTATCTACTATATATTTGTGAAATCACTGTATGTCTGCGTCCAAGGGTCAATCGCATTGGACCTTGGCCCTGTCACTCCGGCTCAGGCCATGCCCGCCCCCGCACACCTCTCATTGGCCTACGTCCAACACCAATGCCACACTGTCCCACCCCTCACTGACTCTCATTGGCCTGCGTCCCACCCCTCACTGACTCTCATTGGCCTGCGTCCAATGCCCGCCCCCGCACACCTCTCATTGGCCTGCGTCCCACCCCTCACTGACTCTCATTGGCCTGCGTCCAATGCCCGCCCCCGCACACCTCTCATTGGCCTGCGTCCAACACCAATGCCCTAATACAGTGTTTCCCAAACTGTGCGCCGCGGCGCCCTGGTGCGCCGCGGCTTGGCTAGAGGGGCGCCGCGATCAGGGCCGCCAGCAGCGGGAAACAAGGGCTGCTAGCTCATTTAAAAAAAAAAA
>NC_134497.1:11068018-11194347 GCF_040206685.1 Ascaphus truei
AATCAGGTACAGAATCTACACACAACGCACAAACACAGCACACACACACATTCACACAACACCAAACACTGCAGACTGCCACTTCAAACCCCCCCTCCCCTCCACGCCACACATCTCCCTCCCGCAACCGGACCGCGAGGCCGCGGCCTCCACTCACACACCATGGCAACGATGTCCCTCCCCCTATCCCGCCACCTCACACAGCGTAGCTCCCGCGAACCGCACAGCACACCTCATCTCCTGCACCTCACACAGCTCCCTACCGCAACCAGACCGCGAGGCCCCCTACCCCGCTACACCATGCCACCAATGTCCCTCCCCCTATCCCGCTACCTCACACAGTGTAGCTCCCGCTACACACCACTCCCTCCCGCTGCACACCACTCCCTCCCGCTCCATTACCTCCCCGGCGGGGAACAGGCAGGCTGCCACGCGGCGCCTAAGATGGCGGACCCCCTTCCTCCCTCGCGCTCCATTCCCTCCCGCTCCACTCCCTCCCGCTCCACTCACCACCCTCCCGCTCCATTCCCTCGCGCTCCACTCACCACTCCCTCCCGCTACACACCACTCCCTCCCGCTACACACCACTCCCTCCCGCTACACTCACCTCCCTCCCCGGCGGGGGAACATGCTGCCACGCGGCGCGTAAGATGGCGGACCCCCTTCCTCCCTCGCGCTACATTCCCTCCCGCTCCATTCCCTCCCGCTCCACTCACCTCCCTCCGCTCCATTCCTCCCGCTCCATTCCCTCCC
Organism: Ascaphus truei; assembly: GCF_040206685.1. Classification (NCBI taxonomy): domain Eukaryota; kingdom Metazoa; phylum Chordata; class Amphibia; order Anura; family Ascaphidae; genus Ascaphus; species Ascaphus truei. The sequence goes on from NC_134497.1 coordinate 11,068,772, forward strand.
GCTCCATTCCCTCCCGCTCCATTCCCTCCCGCTCCATTCCCTCCCGCTCCACTCAGCTCCCTCCCCAGCGTGGGAACAGGCTGCCACGCGGCGCGTAAGATGGCGGACCCCCTTCCTCCCTCGCGGCGCCGAGTGAGAAGATGGCGGTGGCCGGAAGTACAGGTAGGTGTCGCGTGTGTGTGTGTGTGTGTGTGTGTCCTGTCCACTGCCCCCCCTCCTGTCCACTGCCCCCCCTCCTGTCCACTGCCCCCCCTCCTGTCCACTGCCCCCCCTCCTCCTGTCCACTGCCCCCCCCTCCTGTCCACAGCCCCCCCCCTCCTGTCCACAGCCCCCCCCCCTCCTGTCCACAGCCCCACCCCTCCTGTCCACTGCCCCCCCTCTCCTGTCCACTGCCCCCCCTCTCCTGTCCACTGCCCCCCTCTCCTGTCCACAAGCCCCCCCTCCTGTCCACTGCCCCCCCTCTCCTGTCCACTGCCCCCCCTCTCCTGTCCACTGCCCCCCTCTCCTGTCCACAGCCCCCCCTCCTGTCCACTGCCCCCCCTCTCCTGTCCACTGCCCCCCCTCTCCTGTCCACTGCCCCCCCTCTCCTGTCCACTGCCCCCCTCTCCTGTCCACTGCCCCCCTCTCCTGTCCACTGCCCCCCCTCTCCTGTCCACTGCCCCCCTCTCCTGTCCACTGCCCCCCCTCTCCTGTCCACTGCCCCCCCTCCTGTCCACTGCCCCCCCCTCCTGTCCACTGCCCCCCCCCTCCTGTCCACTGTCCACCCCCTCCTGTCCACTGTCCACCCCCTCCTGTCCACTGTCCACTGCCCCCCTCCTGTCCACTGTCCACCCCCTCCTGTCCACTGTCCACTGCCCCCCCTCCTGTCCACTGCCCCCCCTCCTGTTCACTGCCCCCCCTACTGTCCACTGCCCCCCCTACTGTCCACTGCCCCCCCCTCCTGTCCACTGCCCCCCCCCCTCCTGTCCACTGCCCCCCCCCCCTCCTGTCCACTGCCCCCCCCCTCCTGTCCACTGCCCCCCCCTCCTGTCCACTGCCCCCCCCTCCTGTCCACTGCCCCCCCCCCTCCTGTCCACTGCCCCCCCCTCCTGTCCACTGCCCCCCCCTCCTGTCCACTGCCCCCCCCTCCTGTCCACTGCCCCCCCCTCCTGTCCACTGCCCCCCCCCTCCTGTCCACTGCCCCCCCTTCCTGTCCACTGCCCCCCCTTCCTGTCCACTGCCCCCCCTCCCCCTTCCCACCGCCTCCCCTCCCCCTTCCCACTGCCTCCCCTCCCCCTTCCCACCGCCTCCCCCCCCCTTCCCACCGCCTCCCCTCCCCCCAAACCCACCGCCTCCCCCCCCCTTCCCACCGCCTCCCCTCCCCCCTTCCCACCGCCTCCCCCCCCCTTCCCACCGCCTCCCCCCCCATTCCCACCGCCTCCCCTCCCCCCTTCCCACCGCCCCCCCCCTCCGCTCCCCTTTCCCCCCCTCCGCTCCCCTTTCCCCCCCTCCGCTCCCCTTTCCCCCCCCTCCGCTCTCATTTCCCCCCCCTCCGCTCCCCTCCACCCCCCCTCCGCTCCCCTCCACCCCCCTCCGCTCCCCTCCACCCCCCCATCCCTCCCCTCCACCCCTGCACCCCCCTCCCCTCCACCCCCCTCCCCTCCCACCCCCTCCCACCCCTTCCCCCCCCTCCTCTAACCCTTCCCCCCCCCGCTCCTCTAACCCTTCCCCCCCCCCCCCGCTCCTCTAACCCTTCCCCCCCCCCGCTCCTCTAACCCTTCCCCCCCCCCCCGCTCCTCTAACCCTTCCCCCCTCCTCTAACCCTTCCCCCCTCCTCTAACCCTTCCCCCCTCCTCTAACCCTTCCTCCCTCCTCCACCCCTTGCCCCCCTCCTCCACCCCTTGCCCCCCTCCACCACCCCCTCCTCCCCTTCCCGCCGCCCTTCGCCTTCCTGCCCGCCTTACCGCCTCCCCACCCCGCCTCTGCCTTTCACCCGCCCTTACTCCGGCCGCCTCTGCCTTTCACCCACCGCCTCACAGCCGCTGCACGCACTCAACAGACACCCGCCACACTCGACACATACCTGCCGCCACACACACCTGCTGCCTCCCGCCCCTACGCACCGACATCACTGTCCCACCGCCTCACACCCTAGCAGGACCCCCACGCACAGACAGCACTCACAACCCACGCGCCACCAGCCGCCTCACACCCTAGCAGGACCCCCACTCACAGACAGCACTCACAACCCACGCGCCACCCGCCGCCTCACACCCTAGCAGGACCCCCACTCACAGACAGCACTCACAACCCACGCGCCACCCGCCGCCTCACACCCTAGCAGGACCCACACTCACAGACAGCACTCACAACCCACGCACCACCCGCCGCCTCACACCCTAGCAGGACCCCCACTCGCAGACAGCACTCACAACCCACGCGCCACCCGCCACCTCACACCCTAGCAGGACACATGCCTCACATTTTTACATCACTTATGGCACCAAATATACATTGTACTGTGGTGTAGTTACAATAAACCATTTTTATACAACATCGTATTACATTTTCTTTTCAATATTATTATCCAACCTTTACAACAAATACTCACCTATTGTTCCACAATTTATAAATAATACTACCTATTACGCATTTACATCCCGGGCAACGCCGGGTCTCTCAGCTAGTGTATATATATCTTTATTTATAGAGCGCCATTAGTGTACATAGCGCTTCACAGCAGTAATACACGGGACAATAGTATAAATAACAAATAATACAAATAACACAAAAAGGGTAGAAGTGCTTCAGACATAAAAGTAACATTTAGGAAAAAGAGTCCCTGCCCCGAAGAGCTTACAATCTAATATATATGTGTATATACCATACTGTTGTGGAGCACGTTGCTGCTTTAGTGACGTAAATCATTTACAATTCTGTAGCACACTGTGGATATCATTTTATTTCGTTTCCACACTGGGAATTTAAAATGGCCACTGCCATCCCTCAATCACAGCGGTTAGAAAGGCGGGGGGGGAGGGGGCGTGGATCTCAATGTCAGTTTAGTAGGGCCGCTAGAGCAGAACATTTTCAAGTTGTGGGTCTCAGTGTTAATGGGGTGATCCACACAACCCTAAAAAACACAACACAACATATGTTTAAGCCAGGGGTGCACAAACTTCTTGCCTTGCGCCCCCCTGCCAGCTCTCCCCCCTGCTCGCACCCCCTTACCTACTTTGTTGCGTCAAATGATGCCGCAGGGTCATGTGACATCACGGTACGTGACCCCGCTGTGTCATTTGATGCCACGGCGACGCCTCGCAGAAGCCGACTGTATCACAGCAAGGGAAGTTGCAGAGACCTCGCGCGGTCCCCCCGGCATTTCATTTAAATGCCTGGGGCCTCTGGCAACCACCGCGCCCCCCCCAAAAAAAATCTCGTGCCCCCCCAGTTTGCGCACCCCTGGGCCGGCTGGATGGCAGTGCAATCTGTGCCACTTCTCCAAGTCCCCCACTTATCGAGGCCCCCCAATATTTAAACTGCATCAGCCCTTCCCCCCTGCATGTCTGCCATGAGGTGCGGTACTGTGCCGCTGTTTCATGCTACCAAAGAATCTCTGGGGCATAACACGTGAGTCACCCCAAGGGCGTCAACCAAAGAGGCAGCCAAAGGGTGTCGCCGTTTGCAGGTGTTTGGTAATGTTGCAGCTGCTCTATTCTAATCTGAACTCAGCAACCCTCTCATTTACCCTGCTTTATGGATTGTAAGCTCCTGGGGGCAGGTCCTCTTCTAACACAGCACATTGCAGGCCTATCCTACCTCTTCTAGCACACTTTTAATCCTGTCTCTATTTGTTACATATGCCCATTATTCTGTAATCTCTCACTGTCCATGAAATGTCTGAAAATTGAATGTATAACCTCTGTTCATGTCATGTATTATTATATCTCTGGCTTTTCCTGTCTGACTCTTGTGTAACAAAATAATTGTATTTAATTGGAGTTGTTCAAATTGAATGTATTGCAGTATCCCTTTAAAGCAGAAGTGCAAGTTGCCCCCCCCCTTTAATATGTGCATCAACACAATCCACACAATGATAAGTAATTAACTAAGATGCCGATCAATCCATTCTCCTGTGATCGATCAGCGAAAATTCAGCTGAGGGGTTCACTAAATGGTAAATGGCTGTCAGTGCAGCAAAAGAGGACCAAAGATGCAAAGTTCTGTGGGGAAGATCACGTGGCCAGGCAGTCACTAGATACAATAGGTGCACTGCTAGATACAGGGCAGGGGTGTGCTAGAGCCTGTTTTAGAAGAGGAAGGGGATGTGACTTTGTAAATGGTTGCTATAGAAACATAAAAGGCTTGTTACATTATAATACATTAAAAATGTCATTCAGAGTTGTTTAAAAAAATGCTACAAGTATTTTCTCATAGTTCAGAACTGATTTATTATAATAAAAACACATATGTAGGATATTGCTTAGTCTGCAGCTTTCAGTGGAAGCCTGTTTTTACCTAAAAAAAAGAAAGGATGATGATGATAGCCGGTGGGAGACCGCGGGGCCTCTGTAAGTGCTCATTACCTTCTCTCCGGAGCCGGCATCTCCTCCTGCAATAATGTGACCATGCACCGCCATGACAATGCGACGTAGCAGGAGGAGATGCCGCTCTGGAGAGAAGGTAAGGAGCACTTGCAGAGGCCCCGCGGTCTCCCCCGGCTATCATCATCATCCTTTCTTTTTTAGGTAAATGCAGGCCTCCCCACCAACAAAACCTCAGTGCACCAAGCCCAGCAAAACTCCTAGCTGGCCCTGGTTAAGCCATTCCCTAGCTTTGCAACATGCTACGTGCCCCTCTGGCGGTAGGGAAGGAGTCACAGAACCGCACAGAAACTGAAAGGACCTCTCCCTTCTTCAGGCTGGTTCTTGGTATTATTCTGCCATCCCTCCCTAATCCTTCTGCTTCTCTGGCAGTGTCTTATCCTCTCCCGTTTTACTTCCATCATCCTGCTGTGCCACAGCACCAAGGGGCCTCTGATATGACATATACCCCATAAAGGTGTACCCCACAGGTCAGCCGGGGGACAAGTTTTGTGGGGACGTTCGCAAGTGCCGGTGTAGTGCTCGGCGCCCACCCCAGAAACAGAATAAACAGAGAGGTGCATCATTATTTTGAGAGACTGCAGAGAGCATTGTTTTGTTAATTATTACTGGTGGAGAACCCGTTGCTCTGCCACTGAAACTAAGAGACAGCTGTAATTTTCATATGATTATCACATTCTCTCCTCCCCCACACACACACTTTCTCTCTCTCCCCCATACTCTCTCCCCCCCTGTCCCCACCTTCTATCTCTCTTTACACCCTCTCTCCCCATCTTCTTTTCCCCTCTCTCTCTCTCCCTCTCTTACCCCTCTCATCACCTTCTATCTCTCTTCCCCCCCTCTCTCTCGCCCTCTCTCACCCCCTCTCACTACCTTCTATCTCTTCCCCCTCTCTCTCTCTCCCCACCTTCTCTCTCCCCCCCCCACTTTCCCCTCCTTCTCTCTCCCCCCCCACTTTCCCCTCCTTTCTCCCCCTCTCCCGCCCTCCCCCTCTCCTCCTCTCCTCCTCTCCTCCTCTCCTCCTCTCTCTCTTTCTCACCTTCTCTTTCTTTCCCTCCTTTTCTCTCTCCCCCCACCTATTCTCTCTCCACACCTCACTCTCCCCTCTCTCTTCCCATTCCCGCTCCCCTCCCCTTCCACCCCTACGTTTATCTCTCTCCTCTTTTAATCCAACCAGTATACAAAGCACTGGGCTAAATGAAGTGTACATTCAAGTGGAAAATTAAATCTTTGTAACCTTAAGGCAGCCATTGTCACTAATACAAATAAGTGGCTGATGTACACGTTTAACAAACTTTATATAGGGATAATTTACATTAATTATAATGCAAAAGCAATTATAAGCCAGTGACCAGTTTTAACTCATAGTAGTAATCAGAGCTATGCAATTACATGTTATGAATGCTAATGAGTGCCAGAAAACAATAAGTGTGTGTATCTTGCTATAAGATTAAAGCTGGTGACTCTTTTTTTGCAATAAGACTTGCCATATTCTCCCAGTACCTTCTCCATTAATTGTGGGCTACCTTCAGGAACTCCTGCGGTTATAAAAGTGAAAACATGTTTCATTTGGTATGGAAGGTGTAACAAAGAAATCCCCGCGGAGAGCATTATAATAAATAATTCAGTACTGTGGAATGATACTTGCCTTAGGTAAACAGATTTATGAGTGTTTATTTAAAACAGTTCACGCACAAATGTTGGAACAAGCTTGTTATGCTGTGGCTGGTGTATACTAGGTCATTGAGTACAATTCCAAATGTTTCATAACAGTGAATCACTGCACGTGCTTCACGCTGTGTATCAGAGCAAAAAAACTCACTTCTGTGGCTTTGAGACATAATTATTTAATCCAAGTGGCATTTGAGGTGCAGAACACCAACATGTCAATAACTGGAGTCAGTAAATGCTCAGAGAAAGTTAAAGCAGCAGAACAGACTGCATTGCATCTTAATTCATCCATTTTTTTTTAATTACATGTTTGAAGCAAGGTGGGTCTAAGGAGCTGAAGCCAGTTAATGTCAGCTCTGGGGACCCCCTGCTGCCAGAGATACATACCTCTGCAGCCCGAGAAACTGTGTGCCTAACATAATATCGTCTTTAAATGTCCCGTCTCACGGTGAGCCAATAGGAAGCCGTGATGTCATCCGTTGCGGCTTCCCATTGGCCAGCATGACCGGGACATTTAAACTTCACAGGAAAGGTAGGTATCTCGGGAAACAGGGGGTCCCCGGATCTGAAATTAACACCGTTAAGACCCCCTGCTTCAATCCTGTATTAAAACAAAAACGTCAAATGCAATGCAGCCTGATCTGCAGCGTAAAGCTCTTGGAAGAATACGAAATTGGACACAAGGTCAGTGGAAGCGACTGAAAGTTTCCGGGTCTAAATAACATAGGTATGGAAACAGGGGTTTTATGCATTAATTGCAAAACTGATTACTTTTGTGGGTGAGCATTATTATGACTGAGAAAAAAACATATGATCGGACCGCGCTTCTTTTAGGTTGTAATATAGCTTCCTCTTATCGAAAAACAAAAAAGGTGCACACAGCGCACCGGGGGTTAATAAAACAACTAACACTATAATATTCACAAATAAAATAAATTAATTGTGAGTAATGGGTGAACAATGTCTCCAAAAATATATTATTACGGCTCAATAATAAAAATAAAACTATATGTATATAATTCAATATTTAGTAAAAAAAAAAATACACAGAAGGAAATGAAAATAAGTGATAACCACTAATAACACAACCTTTATAAAAAATACAGACACAATTGGATACAATGATGAAACTAAAGTGAGTACAGATAACAACACACAAAAAAACACACACTGTGTGAAGAAACACACAAAAAAACAACAAAACAGACAGACCAGAGTGGGAAGCCAAGACACTGACCAGGGAGAGTAAGAAAGCGGGATTGCTGTGATCGGCGCTGATGTTAATGGCCGGACTGCGCCGATCAACCAGCTGATGTTCCTCCACTGCAGCTCCCCCGGCACGCTGGCTCCGGCCAATGGGAAGGCGCGCGGATCAGCTTCGCATGACTTCTACGCGTTTCACAACTACGTGCTTCGTCAGGGGGTCACGTTGGAGGCTGTCTGGGCGTCTTTTAACTCCATTGCCAACAAATGATTGTGGCCAAATTCCCAATTGCCTACAATTCCACACAGCCGTGGAACATGGTTAGCGCAGGTATCGACCAATGAAAATACATAACAAATGCATAATTATATTAAACCACAATGTGTTAATATACAGGAATGGATAAGAATTAGGATTAATACCTGGCAATATTACTCTGATGAGTATTGGAATATACCTCATGTTGATACAATGCAACTCTCCAATTGGTTGGTACACTGTAGGAGCTGAATTGGCATCATATATTATCACCCTGAGGCTCTCAATCATGATTTTGTGGGAATTTATCTTCCCAAACCCCTACTCTGGTTAAAACCTTGAATTTCATCAAATGGGACCTCGTTTACCATAATCACATTGGTTAACTTTAAACCATTACAACCGTTTCAAATAGTTTCTTATGTAGTGCTGACAGTGTATCCTGTGCTGTATATAAAATGTTGTATAATAAGTGCCCTGTAGAGCTTACAATCTATGTTTTTGGTGCCTGAGGCACCGGGAGATAAAGTGACTTACCCAAGGTCACAAGGAGCCGACACCGGGAACTGACCCAGGTTCCCCTGCTTCACACTCAGTGTTGTTGTTAGCAGAGTTAGTGTCTTCACTCACTGAGCCACTCACTGTTATATATCACCAAATACAGAATAAGTATCTGTCGCCTATATTTAACATAGGTTGAATGCGATGGACGTGTCTTTTTTTGTTTTAGAACCTCATCTCCCATGTAACTATCACCAAATTCCATGTTGTCCCACCAAATTAGCACATTCTTGTGAGTTGACCATGCCACACATGCTAGGACAGAGATAACCCCCTCACACAGCTGGCAGCGAGCGCAGCACTATTAATGCTGGCTTATAATGCAGCCACTCGCATGTTGGATACAAATCCAGGAAAGTTGTGCAAAAAGAGTCCAAGAATATGGTCACTGGACCAATAAATGTTGGGCGCAGGGACCTCATCTTCTGGGGGTTATCATCGACATCTCCTGCGCTGGACACTAGGTTCTTTTGTAAGAGTGTACATATTATGACGAGGTGGTGCCTAATAAAACACTTTCAGACAATGTTACATTTTTTCCTACTTACTCATAAAATAAAATAAACATAATAAGTGCCCCTTAGAGCTTACAATCTAATTTTGGCGCCTGAGCACAGGGAGGTAAAGTGATTCGCCCAAGGTTACAAGGAGTAGAGATGGGCAAATTTATTGGGTGGGTTTGGATCCGCAGTGGATTGGCCGGTTCCTTTTGTCCGCGGATTTCCGCAGATCAACCTCAAGAAGTGCGATTTGCGTTTGGCGGATTTTTTTATTATTATTGCCGATACACTCTGCGGATTCCGTTGACTGGTCACCTAATCCGCTGATTCGATTCTGCAAATCCATCAACGAGTTGTATCCAATGGCGGATTTTTGATGAATCCGTGAGTATTAAAAACCGACCAACTCGTGCGCGGATTTTACACCGCAAAACGGAATTTTTGGGGGGAAATATGCGAGAAAACCCAGGAAACAGATTTTGGTGGATTTGCCCTTCTCTAACAAGTAGCGTAAGCTCTTCGGAGCAGGGACTCCTCTTCCGAAATATTACTTTTATGTCTGAAGCACTTATTCCCATTATGTGTTATTTGTATTATTGGTTATTTATAAGATTGTCACGTGTATTACTGCTGTGAAGCGCTATGTACATTAATGGTGCTATATAAATAAAGACATACATACAGACATACATACAGACATACATACATACAGACATACATACATACAGACATACAGACATACAGACATACATACATACAGACATACAAAGCAAGCTGCCCCGCTGCAAAGTCAGGGCTGTTTCCAGAATCCGCCCTTTTATCAGCGAGTCGCTCCTTCAGCAGATAGGCATGTTTTTGTGCCAACAATAAAACACCTCCGTAGGTAATACAAATGTACTTCACACCATATTATTAGAATGACTCACCAGCAAGCTATTTAACATGGCCAGGCATAGCATATTAATTATATCTGGTGCGAAGGAAGCTATTTAAATGCAAACAAGTCTTGGTTACAATGGGTATAAATAAAACATGCGTTTCCGCCCTGATTTGACGAGGAATGAGAAATCGCTGCTGTGTTAGGACACAAACCTTAGAAATGTGAGACCTTGTGGTACTATTTTGTGGGCAAATGCTTTACTTATCGATGGAAAACTTCTTGGGGTGCGGGTTCGCTGTGCAGCTTTGTGAACATGGGGTACTGCTGTAATTATCCATGTATTTTAGCATTCACAGTCAGACATTAAAAAAGTTATGGTGTGTCCTTAATACACAAGATACTAGAAATCTCTGTCCCACACGGCCCAGTATATATATTACTAGGAAAACCAATGGCTAATATCTTCAAAAAAAAAGCTAGAGTAATATCCCAAATTTTAAACGCTACACGGTGTACAATTGCCATAAGTTTGAAACAATCGTCCCCCCCATCCTTAAATCAAATAAATAACAGAATTTGGCATATAGTCTATATGGAAAAACTCTCAGCCTATCTGAATGGCTCTACCTCGCAATTCTCTGAGATTTGGGCTCCTTGGTTCCGTCATGCAGGTATATCCCCATATATAGACTAGAATACTTTGAACAGAGTGATACATGTGGTATTTAAATTGTTAAATACAGTGCGATATTGGTATAAATGCTACCCCTTCCCCCCCCCCCCCTCCCTGATCTCCCTCTCCCCTATTGTTCCACAACCAGTTTATTTGTATTACTGTATCCCCCTTTTCTTTTGTGTAGTATGTTGTGTTTACCTTATTTTGTATGTTTGAAAATGCTCAACAAAAATTTAAGTAATAAAAAAAGTTAAGTTATGATGTGTAAAAAAAAAGTGACAAAAACACTTCCACCCAACTGTGTACAGCAAATATAAATACCACCCTGTCTTGCCCTATTATTGCTTAGCAAACAGGGCTCCCCCTGCAGCCAGGGATTCTGGGCAATGACTCCTTATCCATTTGGAAATTGATTCCCGTAAGCATCATAACATAACTTTGTATAGTAAAATCATCCCCCTTCGCCGAAGCAATTTATTTGCAGACTGTTCGTTTTCGCCAATCCGCAGGACCGCAATCTTCTGATTTTCAAACCCGATGTACTCGAGGGCCACATTTTGCAATGGACCAGCAAGTTATTCACTCTTTGAACTTTCCTCGTGCGACTGGTCTGTAGGTTATTTTTAGCGATGAGATTCCAGTGACGCAGATTTAAGGATCTGCAAGATAGGCCCAGCTTGTTTTTCCAATATGTAAACTAGACGCGTGTGGAATGAACTCCTGAGGTCGGGTCTCGTTTGGCAATCATTGTCAGACTCTACGGCTTTCTGTTTGACCTTTAATGGACTGCTTGAGGTCACCTTGTACATGATCGTTTTGGAAGTGTGCCCAGTTCCAGATAAACGCCAGCTCCCTGCCAGTCAACACATCATGCTACACAGATGAACATATGAAGGAAAGAGATAGAAATGCTGCATTTTTATGCTTTTTAGAATGTGTGTAACAATGTCTAGTATGATGGACGGTAGATGTGTATATTATATAGTGCTGAGAATGCACACAGATCTGCACATAGAATAATTTTGCAGGCACATCAGGGGTTATTCTCTGATAGTGCTGATTTGGGCAAGATTGTACGGAAACTCTCATTGACTTCAGTTGGAGGTTTCATGCGATAGTGCCATGATTGGCACTGTCATATTTGAATGATGGACCCGATAAAGCCCTCTCCCAGGAAAGCTTACAATCTCATTTTGTTTTCGAGGCACGGGAGATAACGTGAGTTTCCCAAGGTCACAGAGAGATGTGAACCAGGTGAACCCCCGTCAACAGCCATGTTCTTACCCCTATGCGCCTCTTCCAGCCCATATGGGAAGTCACAATAAGAAACTGTACACAAAAAGAAGAGAGTTCAACTTAAGGACCACAGGCAGCCTCTGGTTTCTGATTGCGAACCTCCGATATAGGGTATGGGGGTTACCTGAGTGATAGTAAACCTGTGGATGGACTGTAGTGGTCAACAGAGAAGACACATTTCACAAGGAACAGCAGAAGTCCTATCTCCGGGGAATCCGTGTGATGAAGGGGGCAGAACAATGGTTACACTATTCTAGGATGTGCAGCTGAATAATTTTTAGTATTTAGGCCACACTTTCACACTGAATAATGACCCCCCCCCCCCTCCACCACCTCCTCCTCCCCCTACCACCTCCTCCCCCCTATTGTATACTTGCAGAGATTTTTTTTCATTCCACGCACCTAGTGACCACATTCAGCTCCAGGCGGTGAAGTACTATGGTTCGTTCAGGCGATCTCTGATGCTTGCATTAAAAATAGATCCACACAAATCCTGCCCCGGTAAATTATTTATTACCGAGAGGAAAAAAAAAATGCGTTACACGTGTTTTGGGGCCGAGAACATTACCAGAATCTTAACTTGTATTCATTTCTAACTACTGGGTAAGCAGAAAGAACGCAACGTACAACTCCACACCTTCTATTTATATCTCCGCACCAACTTATGATGTGATTTCCCACCACAGAACAGTTAAACAGGCAGTTTATTTACTCCAAGTTTCCATTATTAATCCCAGCAGACGGCAACCTGCCATGAGCCCGTGACCTAACAGAACCAGAGAACTCATTAAGGAGTTGAGCTATTTCACACTTCAGTAATTGCACTAGCCTTCTGGGATACATATTAATTACATAGCCGCGGTTATTGGTTGCTTTGATCAACTGAACTGGAAGTTTAGTTTCCTATAAATATCAAGCGAGCTCGCAACTAAGTGTCCTTGAAAGAGCAGGATGGGGATTTGGGCTTAGTACATGTCTCAAGGATATTATGAACTGATATAGATATTTCAATGGTGCTTAGCCCAAGGTCCCTCTGACTTGTTGTGCGTAATATCATACAGAAAAAGGGATTGATCTCACCATTTCTCTCCTCGATATTTCTTCGAAAGAGCTGATCCGGCGGCGTCACCGCAAGCCGCGCCGCTTCAAGGACAGTCAATGATATCGGAGCGGCGCTCAAAAAAAAGAGACCTTAATGCAATAATAAACTCGCTTAATCCTTATTATTCGCTTGTTGGTGTATTTCCTATTTAATGTAGATTTATTTTATTTTTTTAACGTAGAAAAGGGTAATTGGCAGGGACGGGCGGATTTGGATCCGCAGAGGGTCGGGCGGTTCCTTTGGTCCACGGATTTCAGCGGATCAATCTCAAAAAAGGGCGATTCGCGTTTTGCAGATTTGTTTTTTTTTTTGTTATTAACAAAACGCTCCGCGGAATCCGCCAACCGATCGCTGAATCCGCGGATTGAATTTATACAAATCGGTCCACGGGTTGTATCCAACGGCGGGCTGTGGATGAATCTGCGTGGAGCCAAACCCTTGTATCCTTGGACTTGACTATATTGACTTTGGAGCGCGCTGTTTTTCAAGACAATCTGTATGTGCGTGATTAATAATATATATATTTTTGTTATCCTGATCGAATACAGGGCTGGGAAACCCCATAGAAATATTCATATAGAAGTATTTCCTATGTATGGTGACCAGGGGGCACTGTAAGGCTGTGATTATACTAGAAATCGCCAGCGACGCCACGCGGCTTGCACACAAATTGCTGAAAATGGATGAAGGTTTACATACCAGCGCGCCGCCTGGCGCTGAGGGCAGCCGTCTCTTGAAGAGATTTTCCAAATATGTTTTTGGACGGCGACGGTTCAGCGAATGAGGGGGAACCGCTCATGGCCTCCGCCATTCATCCGCCACGCCTCCGCCATTCATCCGCCACGCCTCCGCCATTCATCCGCCACGCCTCCGCCATTCATCCGCCACGCCTCCGCCATTCATCCGCCACGCCTCCGCCATTCATCCGCCACGCCTGCTTGTCTCCTCTGCATCTCTTTTCTCCCGTCTCTCTCTGTGATCGAGATGCCGCTCGGCGGCAGCCCAGGGTGACATCACCGGGTCACGCTGCCGCTCGGCGGCACCTGGTAGAACCGAGCACTGACACATTGCTTTGCATGACCCTCTGGTTGCGAATGAGTTAAAAAAGACTGCCGTTGTTAACGATGTTTGTAAGAAGAATAATTAGTATCTACTTGCACGTGTCTTTTAAACCAGGAACATTTTGCAATTTCAACGCACTTTTGAAGCCCAAAAGTGGCACATACGTGCAATTTCATTATCCATATGTGAGCCAAACTCCGCCTCTAACTCCACCTCCAGCGTTATTTTATCTTCGTGAATATAAAGTTGCTGCTCAACATATTAAAGCAGCAATACTACTTCCCCCCTTTCTTCTTATTATTTTTATATGTAAAGCGTGTGACAATGTATAATTCTACATTCTTACCTAAGCTGGCAATTGTTTGGTGCTCCTTTATAAATCTGTTAAAATCCTGATTGTGTGCCTAACATAATGGCTGCCTTCTAACTTTGTGCTGCAGTCTGTGAAATGCTGCAGTCTGTGAAATGCTGCAGCTGATATGTAATAGATCTGTTGCTATGTTCCAAACAACAGACTGTCTATTACTCTGAAAGTTGTAACAATAGTGTTTTATACTTTGTAATAACTATGTCTGCTGTTTGGACCAAAGCAACAGATCTGTTTGTGATACTTTGTTGCCAAAGGGCAAAGATTAAAAAGGTGTGTGTCAGAGCCTGTTGCAAAAGAGGATGTGGATTTGAGTTTCTAAATGGTTGTTGTGCACGCAAAGAATGATCAGTGCATTAAAATCATTACAAATGTGGAGTTAAAAAAAATGCAGAGTATTATCTAATACAAGAGAACTGATTTATTTAAAAAAAAAACATATGATTTTTCACGGTTTGGTTCTTTAAAAACCGCTTATACATTGGCACACAGACACGCAATAATGTGTTACTCTTCTGTGCATCACTTTTACAGGAAACAGACAAGCTTTCAGCAGCACATTCAGCAGGTCACATGATACCCTGTTCAAGTACTGTATTTATTTTTGGGAACAAAAAGGATACATCATTTTTATATAGAATATACATCGGAATGTGTATGTAATGATAATTAACAGTTAGAACTCCAAAGCCAAAACTAAGACTACACAACTGATATTTAGGAAAGGATCAAATTACAGCATTTAGGTATAAAAATATATATTTATAGGGCTTCTGAGTAAGGGGTAAGGCTTTAAAAAACCAGACAGAACAACAGCTTCTATTTACAAGGAGAATAATTAGTATAGTGAGTTAGACACAGCAAACACTTGGAATATACCATGAAATCAGGGTCTAGTACTCCAGTAAACGTTTATACACAATATAAACTCGTTAAGTGATTTATAGCTAGATAAAAATAGTACATGCAATTACAGTGCTAAAGTTAGGGCCGGAGGTCAAACTCAAACAGGGAACTGGTTTCCGAATGAATGAGTAACCCTTTCATGCCTCGCTGCTTTGGATTCATGTAAGCGGGCGGGCTGAAGACATTGGTGTTTATACGCATCTGGGTCACGGTAGAAGGGGTTCGTTTTTAAGAGGCCCTGCTGATCTAACGAAAAACAATGAAAATTGCAGCCGGCCAGAGCCATGAAAATGAGATGTGCTTATACCATTTAGGTCAGGGGTGGCTAGCTCTAGTCCTCAACGGCCACCAACAGGTCAGGTTTTTAGGACATCCCTGCTTCAGCACCGGTGGCGCAGTCAGCCGTTCTGACCGAGCCACTGATTGAGCCACCAGACCTGTTGGTGGCCCTTGAGGACTGGAGTGGGCCACCCCTGCTTTAGGTCATAGGAGTTTGTTTCTGAGTTTCAGTTTCTCATTAGAAAGTTCAAAGCTGTGATTTAATTCTACGCTGATCCCACTGCACGACTGAAGGATTTATCACATACAGTACCACATGGGTAAATACATATGTGTATACAAGAATAGAGAGGGGGCTCTGTATGGTTATTATATAATGATGACCATTAGTTTTCCGGTGTACTGAATCCACAGCATCTCTCTAATGTACTTACTGTAAATTTAAATCCACGTTATATATCCAGTAGTGACGATAAATGTGTCTTTGTTTTTTAATCTGAAGGAATAGATCGTCACTCAAAAATATTCTGTAAATACAATATTTTAAAGTTGGGATATTGCAAGCAAATTCAAACAGTAATAGAAGTGCAGTACCCAGCATATGCCAGGGCCCCACTTATACATTCATTACCATCCTTGCATCAACATTATATAGTTTGTTGACATTTATGCCACTTGGTCATTTCGGTGTCATGATCTTTTTGAATCCCATTTGATTTATTACCCCCTTGTAACTTTAAACAAGTGGAGAACCCTCTCTGTTGATCTGGTTGAGACGGCTGGTGAGCTCCAGCCTCAAGAACCTGCTTTTTAAGAGACATCTGTTTAGAAACTCAGTGTAGAGTTCTAGAAGTCCTAGGAATTGATTGAAGTTTGTTACATGTTATCATCCATTTTTTTTTTTTCCAAAATTTTTTATTAGGCATTTAGATAATTCACAGTATACATGAAACAAACGATAATACAGCCTAATACAGATTTTCTCCTTTTGTTGGTTAGAGAAACCGGAAATAAAAGAGGAAAGCTCACCGCTCCCGTGACCCTCCAGGGGCTATGTGGGGAGCGCGAGTATGGAAACAGAGAGTAAGAGTGGGAATAGGAAGGGGAGGGTGGGTGGGGGGGATACCCATTGCTTCCCGTGTCCTCAGTCTATTTTCATTGGTGCCCCTGACCTGGTTTTCCTTTCTCTCTCTCTTTTTTTTTTTTTTTTTAACTTTTCATATGTGGATTAGTGGCGTAGAGGTGCCATATGGGATAGCCACGGATCCCATGTTTTGTTAAAGGAGTCAGTGGATCTTTTCAAGAAGGCAGATAGTTTCTCCATATTCATCACCTCTTGCACCCTATTTTTTACCGTTTGTTTTGAGGGGGGAGACACCTTCTTCCAGGCGGCCGCCACCGCACATCTTGCCGCTGTAAGAATGAAGGAGATTAGTTTACTTGTTGGTCGGTCCAAATTTTCTAAGGGCCTGGCCAACAGGTAGGTCAACGGGTCAATAGGGATTTTGAGGTCTGTGACCTCCTCTATTAATTTTTGTATTGTTCCCCAATATTTTTGAATTTCCGGACATGTCCACCAAATATGGGCCATGTCCCCCTTCTGACCGCAACCTCTCCAGCATAAATCGGACGCCTGGGGGTAAATTTGATTTATTCTAACTGGGGTAAGATACCAGCGAAACAGTATTTTATATATGTTTTCTTTGATTGTGGTACATATGGAAGTTCCTGAGGCATTTTCCCAAATTCTTTCCCAATCCTCTCGATCTATAACTATTTCCAATTCTGCTGCCCAATGCAGCATATAGTCATGTGTAAGGGCTTCTATGGCCCTTTCCAATTCACCGTAGATTTGTGTTATAAGACCTTTCTGGTGGCCTGTTTCTCTACAGAGCCGCTCGAAACTGGTGAGAGGGGGAAATTTCAACGTTGGGGATAAAGTTTGAATAAAATGCCGAATTTGTAGATACTTGAAGATATCCAATCTTGCCATTTCATATTTGGTTTTTAGGCGTTGATAACTCAGGAACTCCTCAAAGCTCAGGAGGTCAGCAACCGCTCTAATATTTTTTGTTTTAAATTGGTCCCATTGTCTGGGCTCACAGCCAGGGGGGAATTTCGGATTTTTATAAATTGGTATGAGTTGGGATTGAGGTGTGGTGAGCTTAAATTTAAATTTGCATTTCGTCCAAATCTCCCATGTGTGTCTCATTGGGCCTAACTTAAATTTACTGTTCTGCATGTCTTCCCTGCTCAGGGACCAAAGGCAAGCCGGCAGTGAAGGCGTCCCGGCGTAGTATGATTCTATGTCTAGCCAACAGTATTGGTTTGGGTTGGCGTTCCAGACTACTACCTGTCGCAATTGGGCGGCTTGGTAGTATTTTGTGATGTCTGGAACACCAAGTCCTCCTCTCCCCCTTGATGCCAAAAGAACTGTCCTGGAGATTCTGGGTTTCTTACCCTGCCAAATAAAGTGGAAGATTAGTTTTTGAATGTTCTTTAATTCTGAGCCAGGGATGTGGACCGGGAGAGTCTGAAAATAATATAATAATCTAGGGAGTATGTTCATTTTAACTGATATCATCCTCCCGATCCATGATATCTGATATCCTCCCCATTTATCTAGATCTTGTTTGATTTTCCGGAACAGAGTCGGATAATTTTGTTGATATAGGGATTGGTAGTTCCTCGTTATCTTTACTCCCAAATATTTGATACTCGAGGAGCTCCAATGATAGTTAAAGTTTAGTTTGAGGAGTTTCACCTCTGGCTCTGGCAGGCTTAAATTTAGTGCTTCCGATTTGTCATTATTGATTTTATAACCTGAAATATCTCCAAAGTCCCGGAGCTCTTTTTGGAGGTTAGGTAGGGATGTTTGGGGTTGTGTAAGGGTTAGGATGACATCATCTGCGAATAGCGATATTTTGTGCTGCCTGTGTCCAATTTCTATTCCTTTGATGTCTCTATTGGCTCTAATTGCAGATGCTAGGGGTTCTATGGTTAATGCAAAGAGGAGAGGAGATAGGGGGCATCCCTGTCGAGTTCCATTAGTAATCTCAAATCTCTGGTTACTGCCCCCTGGTAGTTTTACTGTTGCAGACGGGTTTTGATATAATCTACGGACTCCTTCTAGGTATGCGTCTTTGAATCCGAATTTACACATAACTTGGTCCATGAATAGCCAGTCTATTCTATCGAACGCCTTCTCTGCATCTAGGCTTAGGAGTAGTGCTTTGGTCTCTGTGAGATGGACATGTTCAATAATGTCTATTATCTTCCGAGTATTGTCCGAGGCCTGTCTGCCTGCTACGAATCCTACTTGATCACTATCTATTAATCTCGGTAAGATGGGGTTTAATCTATTTGCGAGTATTTTGCTATATAGCTTGAGATCACAATTAAGCAGGAAGATTGGACGATAGCTTCCACATTGCATCGGGTCCCTGCCTTCTTTATGTATAATGGCCAGGGTGGCCAGGGACATTGACGTGGGGATTTGATTTCCTTCCATGAAATCGTTAAATATCTTTAGAAGATGCGTGGATAGTACTGGCAAGAATCTCTTATAGTAGACATTAGTGAACCCGTCGGGGCCAGGAGACTTAGTAATATTTAGTGATTTGACCGCCTCTTCCAGTTCCTCTTTTGAGATCTCAGCGTTGAGGACTGTGTTTTCCTCCTCCGTTATCATCCATTTTAATGGTCCAACGGGATAGTTCTTCATTGATACAGACAGATGTGTGGAAGTATGGACAAAGACCTGTGATGTCTCAAAAGCTTGTGTATAGCTATAGCCAATAAATCCAAATTACATAGCAAGCAACCAGCAACAACCCTTTATAAACCCAGCTAACTAGATGTAGACACAGGGGGGTACTTGCCCCAGCAGACAGAAGAGCGCCATTGATATCAAGTGTAAATAAGTGACTGTGACGATAGGAGCAATGTCACCTGCATATTACAGGCTAAGCCCAGCCATGGCGCCTACCAGCCAAAATGGATGCTAGATTTCTGGCTTAAAGAGACCATCTTATTGTGGCCAAAACGGCTGACTTGTGTGATACTGTGTGCCCCTGTAGCAGTGTTTTCCCCCATGCATATATAATGCATTTGGAAGACTTCTTGGTGTGCTGAGTGGGAACTTCACTTAGACAGCCAGGATAAAGGAAAATGTGCATAGTACCAGCTGTGCTGAAGCAGGGATATCCTGAAAACCTAATCTGTCGGTGGCCCTTGTGGACAGGAGTTGGACCGCTCCCGATCTACGGCGATATCTGCGATGTATCCCTCCATTGAATTTTTATTCTTTCAACCAGACGCACGTCCTGTATGTTCAGTGTGCAAGGTATATCTTTTCCAGGTTATATCACTTATCTGCGCAGAAACAACGAACTGCTCTCCCTGAACCCCGTGCCCCTGATCTACTTCCAGGCACAAATAAATACTGTGAATATATCTATTTACAAATAGTCGCTGTACAATCCAACAACAGCAGTGCCGCAGTGCCGCAGTGCCGCAGTGCCGCAGTGCCGCAGTACCGCAGTGCCGCAGTACCGCAGTGCCACGCTCCCATCGTGTTTGCAGACATATGTTGACGTCGGCATAGCAGGGTCATGGCGGAATGTAAACTCATGTTGTCCTCTTATCAGACTTGCTCAAATCTTGTTATCTGTGCTCCCTGGGCTGTCAGTGAAAGTCGGTGCCATTGAGTTTAGCAGCAACTTTAATGGGCGTCCGCTGCCTTCATCTAATGCATTACTGCACGGCGGCTGTGAATAAAGCAATCGTAGTTATTAGTGCAAAAAAAAAAAATGTAATGACCACACAATCATCTAGGACAGGGGCGGCCAACTCCAGTCATCAAGAGCCACCGCCAGGCCAAGTTTTAAGGATATCCCTGCTTCAGCGCAGATGGCTCAGTCAATCACAGAGCCACCTGTGCTGAAGCAGGGAAATCCCGAATTCCTGACCTGTTCTGGCCCTTGAGGACTAGAGTTGGCCCTCCCTGTTCTAATGCATAAATAGTTAATTTTGGGAAGCTCTCTTGAATGATCACTTGATTCTCCAATGAAATAACGCAAAGGGTTACCCATGTTATAAGCTGAGTGAATGGCCTGCCAAAGAAAGGGATTTACTTACACTAACCAGTCCAGCACTAATGGGGGGGTGGGGGGTGGGGGTGACTTCTGGATCCCTCCATTACTTATTTCCCATTGATATTGCCCTACTTTTGTTCAGCAAGATGAGACATAAATAAAAAAATGCAACCTCTGATCGCAACATTTTCTGGCAATATTGCCATTTGCAAAAGCCTGTGATGGCAGGACAGAAAATGACTACATTTTGCTGCTTCAGATGAACCTATTTGCACAGCTTTCATAAGATCATTAAGGGCTTTAACACAGATCTTTTCCAGGACGTATAATTGGACACTGTTCCACCTAATGCGTTTATGACACACACACATCTTAGTCATAACCCTCTTTGAAGAATTGCCCATATAATCATTAAAAAAAAAATAATACACAGAAACACATCCAACTAGCTGAAGCCTGTTACCAGGCAAGACTTTGTTATTTTGCAATACTACAGTAACACGCATTGCTAGACAGAATCTATTTATTTTTTTGACTAACCTGTTTGCATTTTTGAAGTGTACAGTCTAAACAATAATTGTGGTATGGCGGATAAAGAATTGGTACAATTCCTGCCTTTAGAGAGGCATCCAAAAGGCACTTCAAATAAAATACTGTACATATATATTTTTTCTTCTACTATATGCAGTCTTTGAATTAACTAAGCTGCCAATCAATTCTTTCTCCCGTGATCGAACAGCAAAGATCCTGCTTCTCTGGGTTCACTTAATGGCCGGCTTTCCGTTTCAATCAATCCTTCAGTTAGTGTAACTCCGAAGCTACAATGTATTCTTATATTACCAATGTAACCTTATCTATTGTTACAGTTTGCAGCTGAAACTGCTGGGAATATTGGCAACAAATTATCACAAAGAGGAAAGTGTTGCAAAGATCTTGCACTGCTGGGGAAGTGGGCTACAGCCTGCTATAGAAATCAAAGGATGTTCAGTATATTAAAACTGGCATTAACAGTTCCTCCTGTAACCTAAGCATCCTGAACATATAAAGATTCAATTGAGTCTAAGGAGTAAATTCTATATACTCTGAAGCTGCTGTTCAAGCTGTTTTTGGATTAAAATTCCCATAGGTCAGTGGGGACTTTTGACTGAAAAAGACCTGAACAACTGCTTCAGGGGAATATAGAACTGGTGTTACCCCTTAGTATCAAGGCAATCCTTTCTGCTTTTGTCAAGTGTTGGCAAACGCAAATTCCAACTGGGGGATCTATGTATCAAGGCAAAAAGGGGTGCAGTTCTGTGGCAGAAGAACTGCACCGTACAGAATGTACAGAGGGGCCAAAAAGATTTCAAACTTAAGGCAACATAAATGCAATTATTTTTTTCTTGCAAAATTTCGTCTGAAAACTTGAAAGTTCTCCGGGCGAACTTTTTTTCCGCATTTTTGAGTATTCCAATTAAATAAATAACCTAGTTCTATTTTTCCCATGAATATTCTAAAACGCCCCCCAAAAAAAACCATCATTTACACGGCGTATTTGAATTTTGGTGCAAAATGTGCCCCTCTCTAACTAGGTATCAAAGGAAAAGTCCCATTAAAAGCAATAGAATGTTTTTGTTTGACACATATGTAGCATATTTTTTTGCCACATAATTGCACCACTTTGCCTTGATACATAAATCCCTGAGAGCTGAGGCTTTCTCATATGTGACCAACAATATAACACAACAGTGTTGCACTACCGAGAAATGTAATAAAGAACGGTTAGATCAGTATTTTTTTTTTTTTAACCTTTTTTAGGTTACGGAACCCTAAAATTATATTGTGAAATTCTGAGGAACCCCAACCCTCTCTAATAGCGTGCCTGAGATCAGATGCATTGTAAGGAACCCTAACCCACTCTAATTGTGCGTCTGAGATCAGATGCATTGTAAGGAATCCCCAACCCTCTCTAATAGCGCGTCTGAGTTCAGATGCACTGTAAGGAACCCCAACCCTCTCTAATAGCGCGTCTGAGATCAAATGCATTGTAAGGAACCCCAACCCTCTCTAATAGCATGCCTGAGATCAGATGCATTGTAAGGAACCCCGACCCTCTCTAATAGCGCGTCTGAGATCAGATGCAGTGTAAAGAAACCCAACCCTCTCTAATAGCGCGTCTGAGATCAGATGCAGTGTAAAGAAACCCAACCCTCTCTAATAGCGCGTCTGAGATCAGATGCAGTGTAAAAAAACTCAACCCTCTCTAATAGCGCGTCCGAGATCAGATGCATTGTAAGGAACCCCAATCCTCTCTAATAGCGCGTCTGAGGTCAGATGCATTGTAAGGAACCCCAAACCTCTCTAATAGCGCATCTGAGATCAGATGCATTGTAAGGAACCCCAACCCTCTCAAATAGCACACCTGAGATCAGATGCATTGTAAGGAACCCCGACCCTCTCCTCTAATAGCGCGTCTGAGATCAGATGCATTGTAAGGAACCCCAACCCTCTTTAATAGCGCGTCTGAGATCAGATGCATTGTAAATTCTTCTGTATTTGGTACAATTTTCAAATGACCTGAAAATTGCAGGGAGCCATTAGAGATGCCCAGGGTGACCCAAGGGTTCCTAGAAACCCCTGTTGAAAAACACTGTGCTAGACTTGTTTTCACATAGACAACAGCATGGACTCACCTTGGCCTATCGCCTGTTGAACGCCACTGGAAGTTCTCTGTTGGGTATCAACGTTCCAGAGTGAATAGTTTCCACTGGGTCATGATCAGTGGCTACAATGTTGTACCTCCGTACAAGCTGGAATACAAGTGATACAAAGCAGTACTATTAGCGCGCATGTGTGAAACTTTCCAAAATGCTGTTGCCAAGTTTTTTAGCGTTTTTTTTGTACAAAATAGATTAATTGCCAATAGGTTCCCATAACATTTAAGGGCTAAACATTTCATGAGATGTATATTACTAGACGAAGGCCTAGTACTTTGGGGCTACTTAAGTGCTTCTTTCAAGAGGTGTGATTTAAGATTGGGCCGTAAAGGTGCAGATAGAGTTTCGGATATTGAGGGGAAAGGCATTCGGAGGTGTGGGGCAGTGAGTGAGAAAGGTTTATAGGCGGTAGAGGGATTTAGGTAGAAAAGGGGGTAGACAGAAGATTTCCTTGAGGAGATTGGATGTTCTATCAAAGAGATTGTCTCTGCTCTGTTACTGCTCTATGGTCTCCGATTGTTTTTCATTCTTTAAAGCTGCAGTTCAGTTTTTGTTTTAAATTTTTTTTTTTACTTCAATAGTTTCATGTGGGCAATCTCTAATTACCTAAAGAACTGTATAGCTGCCAGTCAATTCGTTCTCCATGTATTGATAGGTCGAAATTTGGTGACCTAATTAGTGAAGGGATCTGTTTATATTCTGCTTGTCTGTCAGTGGAAGCTCATGAATATTCATGAGCACTCCTGCACTGACATGTGCAAGAGGGAGGGCAGGGCTGACAAAGGGGTGTGCCAGAGCTTGTGACAGGACATGAAGGGGCAGTGCCTTAGCAAATGGTTGTTAAAATAGAATACAAGAAAATTGGTCTTTCAAAGTTGTTTTTTTAAAAACAGAAAATGCTAAAAGTATTTTTTCTTACTACACAACTGATTTCTTAAAAAACACACATGCAGGATATTGACTGAACTGCAGCTTTAAGGCAGGGTTGCGCAAACTGGGGGGCGTGAGATTTTCTGGAGGGGGTGCGCCGGATACAGAGGCCCCATGCTTCCCCGAAGGCATAAATGAAATGCCAGGGGGACCGCGTGCGGCCTCTGTAACTTCACTTACCTTTGTGTCGGGTGACATGTCGCTATGTCAACCCAGCAAGCTGTGGCAACGTGACGTCACGTGACCCTGCACCGTCATTTGACGCGGGAGCCGAGCCAGTGTGGGTGAGGAGGGGGGCATGAGCAGGAGGGTGAGAGCAGGCATGGGGGGGGCGCAGGGGGAATAGTTTGCACACCCCTGGTGTAAGGCACAGAGTCCCATTTACCCAACAGAGAGTTAATTGCAGCTGCAGTTCAGCCAGCCGCCGCCCGATACACATCCTCTTTCCGATGCCAAATGGGACGTGAGCAAAAGGATTGATGTTATTCTTTTCCTGAAGCCAGCGCTCTGGTCTGAATTGACTCCAGTCATCAAAGCATTCTTCATTGGAGCCCAACACCTGAGTGTTAATGGTCAGCACGGTCTGGAAAACATTATATACATATTCCTACTGTTATTCTTCTAGCTATAACCAAATCCTCCCCTTACAGCTCGCGTCCCAATGAGTCTGTGGCTGGGGGTAGATCGTCCTTCCGTGTGCAATACTTTCTGTTGCCATCTATTCCTTTGTAGCTTGACTTCCTACGCAACATGAGATCATAACGATAGTGACACTGATCGCTAATGAATGGCTGGGCAACAGCAAAACAATGTAATTAAAGCTGCAATTCATCCCGCCGAAACCTACGGGAGTTTAACTCATATAATGTTCGTTTTTTGCCCCCCCTGAGCATGTCCTGCTTTTTAAAAAGAAAATAGGTTTTCTAGCGTTAAAAACAAGCTCTATAAACTGCAGTGGGCTCTGGAGAGAGCTCCATTTTAACCTCCCAGGCACTTTGTGTTTTAAACGTTTATATCTCCTGAACTAAGCACCCGATTAGAAAAATACAAGCAGGGTTGGAAAGGGCGAGACAGGATCTCTTAAAATGCCAAATCTCTGCAGACTGCGGCTTTGGCTTTATGTTCTGAGAAACATTGAACCATATACATGGAGAAATCTACATGCAGCTGTCTGACAATAACACAGCAAATTAAATATGAGAAAGGCAAAACAAGGGTTAGATAAAAGCTAGATTTTAATATAACTGAGTATGGCGAAAGAGAATGAGCAACTGGTGTATTGTGTTAAATGACATCGGATGTACAAGGAGCTTGCACTTTGTGAGGTGAGTAAGGAAGGTTATTCATGAAACTGCAATAGTGCCGGTTGGGGCACTATTGAACACAAGTCAGTGGGAAGTCAATGGGTGTTTCCATGCGATATTGCCTTATGTCACAGTGTAAGGCTTGTTTTATAGTAGGCTCTGGTGCACGCGCGGGTGTGCGCCTGGCGTTGCGCGTGCACTTGGCATGTGCGTTTATTTGCTAGGGTGCAAGCGGTGACACGCGCGGTTAGGGGGCGTGACTCTGACGTCACAGCGTTAGACCGCGCTCTGATTGGTTCGCGGCATGACAGCAGCGTGAAAATACAATTTGATTGTATTTTCCCTGGTCTACCCCAAGTATAGAAACGTCTGGCTAACAAAGCCAATTATAATTGACGTGCACATGGTAGCGCATGCGCGCGCACTATGTTACACGCCTTAGGTTTCACGGCAGATAGTTGCAGTTGCAATCAACACGTAAGATTCAGAGAAATGTCAAGGGTTCTGGTAACACAAGTTCCAAATAGTTCAATATAGAAGAGGTATGAAAATGGCCCAAGCGGGTAATTAAGAGTTGGAGGAAGTATTCATCCTGTTTTGTTACAAAGAGACGGATATAAAAAAAATCCTGAAGCAGGACTAACAGAAGCAAATGAGAAAATGTAGGCAGGTTATGGGTTCGATAACTAGGAAATAATAAATACATTTCTCATTATTTGGCTTTTCCCCACGATTAAGATACGTATCATAGGCGTGCAAAACATCAGTCCTCAAGCCCCCCCCCCCCACCAACAGGCCAGGTTTGCAGGATATCCCAGCTTCAGCACGTGATACTGTACATACTCCCCTTTATTTTCATGATGCGTTGCCTGCATTTCTTATTCCACTACTCTGCCCAATCTGTGACTTACATCAACAATAGTTTTATTTTTTTATTTTTATATGATCTCACTTTATACTCACTCCTTTGGGTAGGACATATTCTCCCAAAACGGTTTCTTTATCAAGGGTTCGCGTTGTAAACGGCACAGATGGCGTTATCCTGTAAACCACAGATTTGCGTGTTATTGCCATTTAATATACATGAATTAGGTTAATAAAAAAAACATTCAGATACAGGAATGAATTGGATCTATTAAATGATTGCATTTTGTTTATACAACTCGCATCCATTGTACTGCTCTCCCTTCTGGCTGCTGAGAAGGTCACTCAATCTTGAGCCTAGCAATGAGGGAGAGCTGTCCTGGACGGGAATTCTACTCAGAAGATTCCGCTAAGGGAATTCTACTCAGAAGATTCCGCTTGGACAACCAACCAAGTACTTCTTAGCCCCACATCCAGGAAGCTCTGTCAAGTCACTTTCCATCACATTAAAACTAACTGTGTATCTTCACAGGACAATAGCATACATGTTGGTTGTGTATTCTCATGTAAAGAGCATTGTGTTAACTATAACAGATGTTAATGATGATGACATGAGAAGTAAAGAGTGACACGCTGTGTTCATTTGCATGTCATTACCCAGAGTCCCTGGCTGCAGTGGAAGCACTGTATGCTAAGTCCGGGGTGCATGGTTAGCAACTTGTGTAAGGTATAGCTCTCACACTGGGTCCCTCTACATAAGTCCAGGGTGCTCAATTCCAGTCGTCAAGGACCCCCACCCCCCTCCCTCCCAACAGGTCAGGTTTTCAGGATATCCCTGCTTCAGCACATGTGGCTCAATCAGAGGCACAGTCTCCGCCACCTTTAGGACCTTTTCTTAAAACACACACATCTTTAACAAAGCATATCAGTAGCTCCGTGGCTGATATTATACATCTCATACGCACTGACCTTGGCCCCTTGCAGGCGCACTTACCAGAACACCCTCCTACTGCCTGTGTAAGTTCTCCCCACTTACCACGTAGATTGTAAGCTCTGTGGGGCAGGGACTCCTTTTCCTAATGTTACTTTCATGTCTAAATCACTTATTCCCATTACGTGTTATATTATTCTGCGAAGCGCTATGTACATAAATGGCGCTATATAAAAAAAGCTATACATACTGTACATGCATACATGACATACACAATGTACATATAGCGTCTGCCAGCCGTTCACCTCATAGACTCTTTCAGGCACGCTTTCAGGTATGGCATACTCCGTATGTCCTCTGCACTTGGTACTTGACCAGGTAACAGGGCGTGCTGGATTTCTTCAAGAAGTTTATTTTGGACTTGAGCATTCCGAGAAATATGAAATATGGCCCAAAGCAAGCTGTTGGCTGTCTGAAAAACAGAGGAAATCGTGCAAAATGTACAGTGTGTATAAAAAAAATATATAAAGGCTCCCGGCTGCAAAACGGAAACGTTTTGGGGAATAAAATAAAAACGAGGCCAGTTTCATTAAAGAAAATAATCACTCTTGAGGATACGAGATCACTAATACATGACACGCAGAATTGTACACGTACGCTGCCATCTGCGTTTGGTAAACATTTCTAATACTGTGTTTTTATCTGCCTTGAGGTTTGCCCTCAGGGTTGTGCAAACAATGACCATGCTTTTGTTTATACCAAAAATGTTACAAGGAAGGATATTGCTAAATTCATCCAATTAAAATTAGAGGGCATAGTTGAATTGTGAAGATAGTTATTTGCACAATTTGCAATAATTGCATTAGACACGGAGATTAAGTTGGCACTGATTAACATTCCTTTTTGTTGTTGTGTGCATTAAGGAGATGTCATTCTGTCCTTTCCGAAACACTTGTTATTTTTAAAATCCGATGCTTCTTTCACAAGATGGAAGCGTTTTAAATATAAGTGTCCGGGTGGTTAACATGGAGCTCTCCCCAGAGACCGGTGCAGTCTAAAGGTTACCATGGTTAAGTAAATATTCACATGTCTCAGACAGGTCTGCAGCTCTGCCTTTCACCATTATCACTTAGCATTCCACTGCAGCCAGGGATTCTGGGAAATGACATGCAAATGAGCACACAGTGTCACCTGCATGGTAACCTCAGAAGCTAGAGATGATAAACATCATCATTTTTAACATTAAGCAGGACATGCAGCTAAGGTTATCGTACCCATGCTTAACGCAGACTACTACAGAATATGCCACTAATGTGGGCCATCTGGTACATCTGTACTAATATTATAATATGAGTTTACCTCATATAGGCATCTGGGGGTTGGGGTTTGCTTCTTAAAATGTTGCTTTAATTAAAAGATATTGCAGATTTTTCCCTAGACTGTAGTTGGGCCTTAGACCTGCTTATGATGGATTTTGGAAGATATTGATCTGCTAGTAAACCATCTCCATACAAATTGTGATTAAAACAGTAGTGTTGGTGAGTAATCGGCGTGCAAGGACAAAGAGATTTGTTTTATACCGTTTCCACGGCTCCAATCTGCATTTCTGTGATGGCGGCATACATCTCCTTATTTGATAATTTGCTGTCTCGGTAAATGCTGCAGAGAAAATCGTCGGTGTCTTTAGACGACAATTTCATCAGCCTTCTGTCGATGTGACATTTTGCTGTGAACAGATTACAAATAGCATTTCAGAACACCAATCCCCAGCTGGAGCCCTGGTGATGTTAAGCTGAAGGAGTAGCTTCGTGGGAAGGCCACTGGCAGTGAAGCTAGTGAACCTACAGTAGCTCAAGTGTGGGGTGCCAGCTTCTTGAGACGTTGGGCGCGTTTGTAATCTGTAAGGGGAGCGACTTATTGGGGGTTGCGAAAATTAATGTACAGAACTGTGTACATAGACAGCGCTATGCAAGAGAAAAAACATCATTATTATTAGCGTGTACTAGAGTAGCTAATCAAGTCGATTTTGCCCCAATTTATTGCTCCATCAATAGGTCAGTCTCTTCAAAGCAATGTGCTCTTGGCCTCTCTGGTTGGAAGGGGTTGAAGGTCACTAAAGAGGGGACATGTCTGTGTCTTCAGCTCCCCCATGTGTTCCATTAAAGCAGCAGTCAAAGCTGCCGTTTTAGTTTTTCCCCCTTTAATATGTGCATCAATACAATCCACACAATTATAAGTGATTAGCTAAGTTGCCGATCGATCCGTTCTCCTGTGATCGATTGGCGAAGATTTGGCTCGGGGGTTCACTAAATGGCTGTCGGTGCAGCAGGAGAGGACCAAAGATGCAAAGTTCTGTGGGGAAGATCATGTGACAAGGCAGTCACTAGATACAATTGGTGCACTGCTAGAGGGGGCAGGGCTCAAAAAGGGGTGTGCCAGAGCCTGTTTCAGAAGAGGAAGGGGATGTGACTTGGTAAATGGTTGCTACAGAAACAAAAAATGCTTGTTACATTATTATACATAAAAAATGTCATTCAGAGTTATTAAAAAAAATACTACAAGTATTTTCTCGTAGTGCAGAACTGATTAAAAAAAAAAACATGTAGGATATTGCTTGGTCTGCAACTTTAACTCCTCCACTGCCAAAGAAAAATGAGTATTGCAGACCAAATGAATTGTAGGTTTATGATATTAATGAACTCATTCATTTTCGTTCCACTATAACTCCCTGAATGAGAATGCAGTGTTTGTAGACACTGCATACTTCTACATCCACCCCCCCCCCCTGTATATTGTAATGATAGCCGCTCTCTGATAATCAGAGACGTGATCAGAGGGGACGTTACATGCTGTGTAGATTACCCGTTTTGAAGATGTTGTCCCACGCGCGTGTGTGATCTTTCCAGGTTTTCGTGTTCAAGCTCCTGTGCAGCTCAACCGGCGTCACCATCATCAACCCAAACGTGCTCATCATCTGCAAAAGGCAACCGCAGACACGACTCCTTCAGAACCGCGGAGACAAACGTGCACCCTACGGAATTCACAGCTGCTCACGCGCACCGTGCAACGAGCTGCTATTTCACATGTTGACAGCCGTGCAATTTACACAACATGCGTGTTTGTTATCTGGCAAAGCAAGTGCTAAATATTGACAGCAAAGTATGTGCAACTTGGTGGGGGTATTGGTGTGACTGCACCCGGTACCGCGCTTATCGAGGACCCCCCCCCCGCGACCCCACCGGTGGAGCAGGTTTGCCAATGGAGGGAGCACACTCGCCCCCCCCCCCTCCAGAGCCACCATCGCACAGGGAAGGGAGGATGCCCCGGGTGGACTCTGCACTGGGTCCTGCAATTTTGCATGCCAGTCCTGGGTGCAACTGTGTGTGTATATTTGTTGCGTGTAACACAATGGTTAAGATTTGGTAACCATTTATTTACTTTGGCTTTACTATACCAGCGTAGAACGTGCAGAGCAGACGCCCATACTAAGCAGAAGAGCGTATTAAAGGAGGATGGTGGATTCTGATTTTTCAGCTAGTAAAGGAAATACTGGTATTTAAAGGCAAAGCTCAGCTGAGATCAATTAGGCAGCCAAGGTGACAGAGGCAGGAAGAAAGCCTGGTCTGGTATTGCTATTATTAGAAACAAATAATAAGCTACAACTTTCTGATTTTCTAACACGAAGATATTACAACTGTAAATCACACTGCTTGCACCTTGACAAACTGATAGGGTTCTTACTGTTTTTATGGCTGTGATGAAGTTGAGGGCTTCCTCTCCCAAATTTGACTGCAAAAATCCAAATCTCTTGTCATAGAGTACAAGGCAAATACCTGAAATTCAGAAGGCAGTCGGAAAGTTAGAACTTTGAGTGATTTTACAGAAAACGAGCCGTTTCCCCGCACGAGCCTCCTCTCTTATACCACTACTTGTATATGGGATTGCTATAAGCAGTGTGAAACCCAATGCTTGGTAAGGTTGTCCGCGATTAATCTCATCAAAGTGTCATGGAGAGTTTTCTTTAAAAACAGCAGCTAGAATAGCTACATTCTGTTTAGTGGCGTAACCCAGGGCAGGTGCAAGGGTATTTGCGCCTTATGCGAATTTTCAGCATGCGCGCCCCCTCCCCCCCTAGACTCACACACGATTCACTTTTCATAATTCAGATTTTTTTTTCTATCTAACTGAAAAATTAAAATGTTATACCTAATAGATTTTTTTATAAAATTCATTCACACTCCCCCCTCTCTCCCTGCCAGTCTCGTTCCCTACTCTACCTGCCATTCTCATTCCCCTCTCTCCATGCCATCCTCGTTCCCCTCTCTCCCTGCCATTCTCGTTCTCCCCTCTCCCTGCCATTCTCATTCCCCCCTCTCCATGCCATTCTCGTTCCCCTCTCTCCCTGCCATTCTCGTTCCCCCTCTCTCCCTGTAACTCTCCCCTTCTCTCTCCCCCCCCATCTTTCTCTCGCCTAATTTCTAAGATGCCTATCGATTTGTTCTTCCGTGATCGATCAGCAAAGATCTTGCATCCCCAGGGTTCACTAAATAGCTGCCTTTTAGTTTCAATCAATCCTTCAGTCAGTGTAACTCAGCAGCTACAATGTATTTTTTTAAATTAATAAAGGTAACATTATCTATTGTTACAGTTTGCAGCTCAAACTGCTGGGAACATTGGCAATGCATTATCACAAACTGTTGTGTGCAAACGGGTGGTGTGCTAATACCTGCTCTAGATATCCAAGGATGCTCATTATTTTAAAACTTATTAAAAATGACATTAAAATTTGATTTTTTTTTTAAACCTGTGAATATTATCTAACACTACAGAAGTGATTTATTTAAAATAAAACATACATATAGGAGATTGCATGGATTGCTCCTTAAAGCTTCCCAGGCTTTCACCTTAAATAGGGGACACTTCTTAGTGGGGGAAAAAGCAGCTTTAGTATTATTATTATTATATGGGAAACCAATATGGTAGTAAAGTTCTGGCTGGCTATCCTTCTAGCTAAGGCCTGCCACCCCCCGCCCTGATACATTGAGTGTTGATTCCCGTGTGACTGCTTAGGTTGACTGTATGGCTGGCACCTACAGCCCAACCAATCGCATCACAGGGCTACGCCTGCCTGACCATACAGACGGTTCCTCCAGCCCACCATGCAGTCACGCCACTGTGTCGTTTATCGTCAGGAAAACAAACACACAAAATCAATTTAGGGATACAATCATCCCCATGGGGTGGGTATGTCATATTTTTTTGTCCATTCATGCTGCCCAGTGTCCCACTCCCTTGGCAGAAGTGGCCGTCCCCAGGCCTGCCGCCATGTAGAGATGAATATCCGTGTGTGTGTGTGTGTTTGTGTGTATAGAGGGGGGCTGCAGAGTGTGTGCGCTTATAGAGGGGGTCTGCAGAGTGTGTGCTTATAGAGGGCGTCTGCAGTGTGTGTGCTTATAGAGGGGGTCTGCAGAGTGTGTGTGCTTATAGAGGGGGTCTGCAGAGTGTGTGTGCTTATAGAGGGGGGCTGCAGAGTGGGTGTGCTTATAG
Organism: Ascaphus truei; assembly: GCF_040206685.1. NCBI lineage: Eukaryota > Metazoa > Chordata > Amphibia > Anura > Ascaphidae > Ascaphus > Ascaphus truei. Next base: position 11,101,485 of record NC_134497.1, read on the forward strand.
AGGGGGTCTGCAGAGTGTGTGTGCTTATAGAGGGGGTCTGCAGAGTGTGTGTGCTTATAGTGGGGGGCTGCAGAGTGGGTGTGCTTATAGAGGGGGTCTGCAGAGTGTGTGTGCTTATAGAGGGGGGCTGCAGAGTGTGTGTGCTTATAGAGGGGGGCTGTGTGTATGTACAATTTCCTTTTAATAAACAGTGCAGTAAAAGCAAAAGAAAGTAGACGATCATGCTGATAAAAATCAATATGACTACAAAAGTGTCTATCGTTTTTTATAACACTAAAAAAAAATTAAACATATGCTTACATTTAGCCTATAATAGTAATAATCCCCTCAGAACAGGGCATTACTGGCCAATAATGCCCTGGCTGGGTTAAAGTCCCTCAGCTTCACCTCGGGCCTTCAACTCTTCCAGCCAGGGCATTATTGGCCAGTAATGCCCTGTTCTTCTGGGATTTTTACTTAAATAATGCACAAAATAATAACTTAAATAATGTCTGCGTTATCTCCTTTGTTATAGTTTTCAACAGCGCGATTGTTAAATAACGCACCAGCGTTAACGCAGCGTGGTAACGTGAGCAGTAACATCTGCCTCGTTTATTTATAACTCCAGGGGAAAGAAGTTCAAATAAACTAGAGAGAAAGACTTTTGTATACCCAAATGAGCACACAGTGTCACCTGTTGCTTCAAATCCATTGGGGCCCTACAAACGTACGTCTGCCGTAATCTACAGTTTTTCAGCACTGTATGGGTTAAAGAAGTGCAGAGCCAGTAACCTTACTCAGAGACAGCTCTTTCCACCTTTTGGATCTCAGTGTGAGGCTGGTTATACTAGCTTTGCAAATTGAAGCTGGGATATGTTTCAACCACACATTAAATTAGTTATCATGGGTAAAAAAAGTGCCAGAACCCCTCCGCCGTGCAGCAAATAAAAGTATCACTTGTGAGCACATTCACATACCTACCATATAGTACAAATGTTACTAATAGTATATGACCTTGAATATTGCCTATAGACAATGTTTCCCATGGGAACCCTTTCCGTCCCTGTTTGGATGTGTATTTTCCAGTAGAAACTTACTTTCCAGTGACCATTTATTTAGTTCGCAATACAGATCTTCAATGTTGCCATCTTTATCACAGATGCTGTCAATTCTCTGCACAAAATCAACCAAGACCTAAAATAAACACAATAAAACCCGTAAAATTAACATCCCAAAAACGTTTGAGAAACGATCAAAGTTTTGCGGTCTTCCGACTCTTTTTCAATATGCTAGAAAGAGGTCCCCACGCTGAACAAGAGCTCAGCTGGCTGATACTGTACATCTCATATGCCCAGACCTTGACCCCATGCAGATACACTTGCCAGAACACCCTCCTACGGTCTATGTAAGTTCCTCCACTTAGACTGTAAGCTCATCGGGGCAGGGACTCCTTATACCCTCCTACGGTCTGTGTAAGTTCCTCCACTTAGACTGTAAGCTCTTCGGGGCAGGGACTCCTTATACCCTCCTACTGTCTGTGTAAGTTCCTCTACTTAGACTGTAAGCTCTTCGGGGCAGGGACTCCTTATACCCTCCTACGGTCTGTGTAAGTTCCTCCACTTAGACTGTAAGCTCTTCGGGGCAGGGACTCCTTTTCCTAGTGCTAATTTATGTCTTAACGCACTTGTTCCTATTATGTGTTATATTATGATGTCACGTGTATTACTGCGGTAAAGCGCGGTGTACATGAATGGCGCTATACAAATAAAGACACATTTTGTACCTACTTACAAGACAACTTTGCAATACATTGAACACGAGCTTTGGGCAGTGACGTGTCAAAGGTAATTCTAGCGCAAAACGGGTTTAAAGAAAGGTATTTTCACCATGCATCTCCTAGCATCAGAGTCAAATTACTCCAAATGTGCATGGTGTTTCAGCTTGTTATTTGGGGAATGTCAGAACAAGGGATTACATGATGCACATATTATAATGGGATGGATCAACTTTTGGTATGTTCTTCATTTTTTACCCTTTACTAGTTTGTCATGTTTGATCTGGCTGGGGAGCAATCTGTTACATACTGTACAAGTCACTTGATTAACTTGATTGGTACGCTTGATGGAGTCGCATAAGGGCTACCGTGGAATGCCCACTAAAGGACTGGCTGACACGTGGCATAATCTGGAAACCACCTTAGTCTTGTTGCTGTCTGCTAGGTGATGATCTAGACCAGGGGGTGCGCAAACCTTTTTGCCCTGCGCCCCCCTGCCTTCTCTCCCTCACTGCTTGCGCCCCCCCCCCATGCCTAGTCTGAAGCGTCAAATGACGCCGCAGTGTCATGTGTCATCACCGCGCGGCGTCATTTGATGCCGTCGCCCAAGCCGACCGAGTCACGGTAAGGGAAGTTGCAGGGGCCTCGCGCGGTCCCCCCAGCATTTAATTTAAATGCCTTGGGGAAGAGCGCAGGGTCTCTGCAACCACCGCGCCCCCCCCCCCCCCCCGGAAAAAAAACACATCTCGCGTCCCCCAGTTTGTGCACTGGTCTAGACCTATGGTTGGATAATAGCGGCCATCGGGACACGTTGCAAATCAATTTGCCACTTTCCCAGTCATCAAGACAAAAAGGAGCAGGAGAAAACCAGTATGCACATGTTAAGGTCCAGGGGAGGGTACGACTCCCCCCGGCAGCCGTACTTCTAACCCACATTTTTAACATACCACTTGAAAATTACCATTGTGATCCATCTCCGTTTGCACCAAGTTTAGCAACGCGTCTCTGTTCCATTCATTTGTTAACTATATAGACCCTCAAATCACGTTGACTATGTAACTAATAATTATTAATAATGATTAAATAGCTTCCCCCCACCCCCCCCCCTGCTCTTTCAAGGCTGCTATGTAGAAAAGTGAAGATAAAAGATACCCCGCATGCGTGTTATTTGATTGTATCTATTGTTCAGTTGGTGCAGGACACAGGTATTCAGTGCTGTAACTACATCAATGTATCAATAATCGATTCATCCACAACTGGCAGAGCTCTTGAAAAATACCGTGAATAAAAGTAGACAGATGCGTGGCGCATTAAACATGTCAGTGTAATTACCTCATTGATTTTTGTATCTAATTTCCCAACTTCTGCCGGCTTCATTAGTTTCTGCTGAAAGGCGCTTCGAATCCTCTGCCATTCCTTCCCTTCTCTAGGTAGAACGGGGAGGAAAGCAAGCACGTTACAGTGTGTCAATCTGGAGACGCCTCGTCTGAAATGTAATGATGTCTGCTGCTAACTAACACCAACGTTGCTATTCACAGCGGCAACATTCCAAAAACACTTCTAAATGAGCACGGCAGGAAGCCCATTAAGAAAAGACACCACTTTAAGTTGGAGAACTCGCTGCTAGCTCCTTGCGATACTCAGGGGCTCCGTCTATATCCGCCGTAGTTGGCCAATCGTGCTGTTTTGGGCTGAAATGTTCCGTTGACGTTGGCAGAAAACGGCAAGGTTGGCTGATACAGAATAAGCAGCTTAGAGGGTTCTGCTCTGAAGTGGGTTAGTGCTGACCAGGCATTACCGTACGGGAACTCCCATCCAAGTCCATGTGCCTTACCGTGCGTTAGTGCGCCATCAGCACTAGTCCACTTTGCAACATAACCCGATGTTAACATAATGATAATATAATGTTGGTGCAGGGAGTAATCAGATTGCTGTTATTTGGAGTCAGGGAGGAATTTATTTTTCCTCTTTTGAGATATCATTAGATGATATGTCACTGGGGTTTTGTGTTTGCCTTCCTCTGGATCAATATACGGCAAGGACAAATATAGGATAAGTATCGGCCGTCTACATTTAGCATACAATGAACCTGATGGACATACAGTATGTCATTTTTCAACCCCATCTACTGTGTAACTTCTATGTAACTGTATGTAACTACTATGTAAATATATGTAACTAATATGTAACTACTATGCAATTATATGTAACTATTTTTAAAAACTATGCAACTATGTCATTCTATGTAACTGTATGTAACTACAGTACTATGTACCTATATTAAACTACTATGTAACTACAATGTAACTCTATGTAACTATATGTAACTCTATGTAACTCTATGTAACTACAATGTAACTCTATGTAACTTCTATGTAACTATATGTAACTACTATGTAACTATATGTAACTCTATGTAACTCTATGTACCCCTCTTACACCCATATTTAATATACGATGCTATTCTGACACCTTCATTCACTTCAATTATAGTGTCTTCAGCGTGGTTAGGTTTGATAACATTAATTAGATCATTCTATTTGAATGCTGGGAAGAACTAGACCAGGGGTTGCCAACTCCAATCTTCAAGGGCCACCAACAGGTCAGGATTTCAGGATATGCCTGCTTCAGCACAGGTAGTCAAACAGTGACTCAGTCGAAGATTGAGGCACCTGTGCTGAAGCTGGGATAACCTGCTGAGCCACTGCCTGAGCCACTTGTGCTGAAGCAGGGATATCCATAAAACCTGACCTGTTGGTGGCTCTTGAGGACCGCAGTCCGCCACCCCTGCACTAGACCATTTCTGCGTATTTTTTTTTAGGAGCTGCAGTGAAAATATTAACGAGGAAAATGCAGTAAATTTTCAAAGAGTCCAATAAGGTGGGGGGTTTACGTCTAAAAAAAAAGCGGAGAAATAATCTGCTGGATTTAAATCGCTCACTCTCTGAGTCAGTAACAAGAATAGGCGCGCTGTAAATAAATCATGCAGGTTTTTTTTTCCCTTTTTTAATGAATCACCTAACTCCTGTCAGTGAAAGTGCAGACTTTGCTATATACCTGTGATATTAATGAATATCCTTTTTGGCACTTGGTCTGCAGAGAGTTAGCATGGAGGGGAGCTCTCTGTGCTCCTCCTGTGTGTTCATTCCTATTCATTTATTTTATGAGTAAGTGGGAAAAAATGTAACATCGTCTGAAAGTGTTTCATTAGGCACCAGCTCGTTATAGTACATACTCTTACATAAGAACCTAGTGTCCAGCGCAGGAGATGTCGATGATAACCCCCAGAAGGTGAGGTCCCTGCGCCAAACATTTTATTGGTCCAGTGACCATATTCTTGGACTCTTTTTGCACAACTTTCCTGGATTTGTATCCAACATGCGAGTGGCTGCATTATAAGCCAGCATTAATAGTGCCGCGCTCGCTGCCAGCTGTGTGAGGGGGTTATCTCTGTCCTAGCATGTGTGGCATGGTCAACTCACAAGAATGTGCTAATTTGGTGGGACAACATGGAATTTGGTGATAGTTACATAGTAGATGAAGTTGTAAAAAAAAAAAAAATAACATGTCCATCCAGTTCAACCTATGTTAAATATAGGCGACAGATAATTATCCTATATTTGTAATTAAATTATTTGGTGATATATAACAGTGAGCGGCTCAATGAGTGAAGACACTGACTCTGCTAACAACAACACTGAGTGTGAATCAGGGGAGCCCGGCCTGGCTCCTTGTGACCTTGGGGAAGTCACTTTAACTCCCTGTGCCTCAGGCACCATAAACATAGATTGTAAGCTCTACAGGGCAGGTACTGTGTAACATTCCTATGTGCTGCGTACCATGCGCTGTACTGCATGTGTGACGCGCTTTCAGCCCCATTGGGAGAATAGCACTATATGAAATAACTGTTATTGTTATTCAATCACAACATTCAAGGAGGGATTTTCAACTGAATTGGTTGGTGTTGCTGACTATATCCAGGATTTACTTACAGTATGAGAAGCCCATATGCCTCATTCCTGTAGTCTCGGTAGGCTTTCCAAGGTTTGATCTCTAACCTCTTGGGATAATTGCTCTCTTCTCTGTACAGAGCTTCTAGTAGACAAGGAGCTCCAATGTGAACAGAATCAAAGGACCCCAGCTTCATACGGAAAATCTTCCCGAACTGCTTGTGGTAACCTGCCTGAAGAGACAAGTGTAAGAGTAAAGTGAAGTGGATGCCATCAAATCTAGTTCACATGTACACAGGGGGGGACAATTATCTCTGTGATTCCTCCAGCAAATACAGGGATTTCACAAGGGGGGGGGGGGGAAAGCAGACATTCGGGATGACAAAGCTAAATGTAAAGAAGCAGCGTTCGTAATCTGTTACATTCTGCACTGGTTGGTTTAACTTGATACTTGTACCACTTTACATTTTTATATTAAGCAATAGACTTCTACTGGATTTTTTAATTACGGAACAACCTTGTTAAACGCCAGACATACAGTATTGCCTTGGTCAAACAGTAGCTAGTTTAACAAAAAGTCATCTTTAAAAGAGGTAGACCGTGTGGCACTTTAACAATAATAAATAATATGTAGTTTGAATATATACAGCCTTTGATTACCTTTATTGAAAACTAATTACCTATGCTGCCAATCGATTAGTTCTCCCGTTCTCCATCAGCAAAATCCTGCTTCCCAGGGTTCACTAAATGGCCGCCTTTCAGTTTCACTCAAATCTTCAGTCAGTGTAACTCTGCAGCTACAATGTATCCTGATATTACTACGGTAACTGACTAGTGTAACCGTTTGCAGCTCAAACGGCTGGGAATATTGGCAACAAATTATCACATACAGGAATGTGTTACAAAGCTCTTGCACTGCTGGGGAGGTGAGCTAAAACTTGCTGTAGAAATCAAAGGATGCTTTAAAATCAATTTAAAAGGCATCAAGAGTTGAATAATATATATTTTAAATGCAGCAAGTATCATCTAATACTACATAACTGATTCATTTAAAAACCCCATATAAGCTTTCGCGTTTTGCTGCTTTCAAAACCACCTTGCAAGTTTCAACAGCTCAAACAACTATTTTTGTGCAGTTCTTAAAACCACGCACACGCACACGCACACGCACACGTGTCTTATAGCTGATATATCTTCGACCTAACACTTACTTGGCATGCACTTGCTATAAGTACAGGTGCATGCAATAGTAATAGTAACAGAGAGGGGGAAGGGCTTTGCAAAAACTGCAAGACCTAAAAGGAAACATTAAAAAGAAGCAAAAAGGTGCTCAGAAAAATATTAGATATTTTTTGGGAATTGTAGAAAACAGTAAAAAGAAAAAATGAATACCAGCATTATAATTTACATGCAGCCTCGAACAAGATCAAATATGCATTATTTTATGATGCTGCTCTTGCTCTTCTCTTCACCCCTTCACTAGCAGCAAAGGGGCCGTTATTTACTAAGCCTCTTGAATGCTGGAGGTACGGGTTTTTTTATTGCATGCAAGCAATTCCCTGTAGACTGTAAGCCAGTGTTTTTTTTTTACTTTTTTTTTTTTTTGATAAAGGGACTCTGACATTCTGAGGAACCCCAACCCACTGTAAAAGCGCGCCTGAGATCAGATGCACTGTAAGGAACCCCAACCCTCTCTAATAGCATGTCTGAGATCAGATGCATTGTAAGGAACCCCAACACTCTCTAATAGCGCATCTGAGATCAGATGCATTGTAAGGAACCCCAACCCTCTCTAATAGCGCGTCTGAGATCAGATGCATTGTAAGGAACCCCAACCCTCTCTAATAGCGTGTCTGAGATCAGATGCATTGTAAGGAACCCCAACCCTCTCTAATAGCGTGTCTGAGATCAGATGCATTGTAAGGAACCCCAACCCTCTCTAATAGCGTGTCTGAGATCAGATGCATTGTAAGGAACCCCAACTCTCTCTAATAGCGCGTCTGAGATCAGATGCATTGTAAGGAATCCAAACCCTCTCTAATAGCGCGTCTGAGATCAGATGCATTGTAAGGAACCCCAACCCTCTCTAATAGCGCGTCTGAGATCAGATGCATTGTAAGGAGCCCCAACCCTCTCTAATAGCGCGTCTGAGATCAGATGCATTGTAAATTCTTCTGTATTTGGTACAAATGACCTGAAAATTACAGGGCACCCTTTAGGTTAGAACCCAAGGGCTCCTAGGAACCCACTGCTGTAAACTCTCAAGAGTTGGGCCCTCATTACCTTTTTGTATGAGTTTGCGCATGTCCGTCCTCATTTCGATGTAACCGTTTATGTAATTATCACATCCCTGTCCTCCCCACTATACCGCGCCATGGAATATGTTGGCGCTTTCCAAAGAAACAATCATTATAATAACACGAGTGCAGAATATTTGTAGTTACCAATGCTTCATGCTGCTTTTTCAGACCTCCTTTCCGTAAGACGTCCAGTAGACTTCCCAGTATTGGCCAGTTAGTTGGTCCAGGTAGTGACGACAGAGAATGGGCACATGGCGACTGGACCGGAACCCCCTTAGCCTTGAGGTCACACACTGACGTAGTAGTGGGGATGCTGTGCTGCACACTTATGCTTCTCTTTTTCAGCAGCATCCACATCAAATCTCTCTTGGTCTTTGATGCCATGGTACAGAGAGGCGGGAGCGTTCCTTCGCTTGGTAAAAGGCTGCATTTTGCTATGGTATATATAGCCCGGGTCTTAGAAATTTTCACTGGAATAAAACCTTCAGCCAATCAGGGACCTCAACTTACTGGTGTGTGGCCAGCGTCAGCAAGGTGCTATAGTACTTTGAGTTCATCAAAGAGCTGTTTTCCTGGCATGGCAACCTGAGACCACAGCCAACTCCTGAAATCAAGGCGGATACCAACTGAACCCTGCAGCCAGCTCCTGATTAGTCAGTCTGGAGACGGTCTTCCCATAGGCTGGCCCATGTTTTTGCTGCACGGTTGACTTTTTCTCTTTGCTAATGCGAGAGGTATTTGCACATCGCAGTCACAACAGTGTAAAAAGCTGACATGTGGCGTGCGTGCGAATGGCGGGTACCTGGTGCTGCACTCTGTCACCCAATGCGAGAGTTGGGTTATCAAGTATATTAACCCCTTTATGGGCAGAGACTAGGTCATGAACTCATTGCAGATCAATGACATCTAATTGATACCAGAGCAGCATGAAGTGATAATGTGCATCCAGCAACCTTCTGTGAACCTGTCATTTTTACGGTTTCAAGCATCTGCTCCATATTGCAATGTATATTTGGTAGATATAAAACACCCCCATCCACGAATTGCAGGTTTGTTTCACAATATTAGCTTTAATCACACAATAAATAAGTTATGGTGGGTGGAAAAGTGACAAAAACCTTTCACCGTACGGCATACAGCAACTAAAAATTATCACTTGTCAGCACATTCACATGTCTCAGACAGGTCTGCAGCGCTGCCTGTCCCCATTGTCTCCTAGCATACAGTGCTTCCACTGCAGCCAGGGATTCTGGGAAATGACATGCAAATGAGCACACAGTTTCACCTTTTGCTCCAAATCCATTTTAACATGGACCCCCCACCCCCATAATTTTCTGCCTGCCGCATTACACAGCTTTCCAGCACAGCCTGGGTTAAAGAAGTGCAGAGCCTGTAACCCTGCTCACAGACAGTTGTCTCCACAATATAAGCTGGGTTATAATGCAGTCCTGATGTCCGTTCTATGACTGGAACGGTGGAGGAAATAAGAGAGGGTTGAAGCGGGGACACTGGTGACTACAACAGAGAATTACACATTAGTCAAAGGAAATGCTGCCCAGCGAGCAGTAAATAAAATACAATACTGATTTTTGATCATAAAAATATGTTGCAGTGATCATAAGCGCAGTGTAGTTCAGAAAGGAAGGAGAGAAAGTGGCACGGAGGTCTTTGAACACAAATTCGTCTCTATAGACAGCAGTCTGAGTCGATTACAACACCCCACATCATTTAACGCAGCAATTCCTTTTATTAACCTCTTTTTTTTTACAGGTTGGGGGGGAGGGGGCCATCCAGAGCTGATCCATTTAATAATAATAATAATAATGGTTTGTTCTTGTATAGCGCTGCTAGTTTTATGTATCGCTTTACAGAGACATTTTGCAGACACAGTCCCTGCCCCGTGGAGCTTACAATCTGTTTGTTTTTTTTTGGTGCCTGAGGCACAGGGAGATAAAGTGACTTGCCCAAGGTCACAAGGAGCCGACACCAGGAATTGAGCCAGGTTCTCGACTCAGTGCCAGTCAGTGTCGTTACTCACGGAGCCACTCCTTCTCCCTTATATGCTATACTTAGCATCAGGTACTCCTCAGTTACCGTCTTTCTTAATCGCGAGGGCACCAGTAAGTATTACTTTCTCGTTTATAATAGGGCTTTGCATGACCGTCCAATAGGAAGCTGCAACTACGGATGTCACAGCTATTTATTGGACCGAGATTTTGCAGCCATTTTCACTCCTCTGGAGGGAGATTTCCTCCGGCGGTAAATATCTGCGCAACCGGGGCGTCTCGGGGGCGGAAAATAGCGCAGTTCCGCTCCAAGTGATCCCCTAATTCTTATCTTCAAAAAAACCGAGTAAGGCTGAGTCCACGGTGCCTCAGCCCGTGCGGAGGCGCGCTGAGGCTGAGGGAAAGCGGGTGCTTTCCCTGGGCTTGGTTAGCGCGCCATCCGGGGGCGTGTCGGGGGGGCGGGCCAGTGACGTCACGGAGCTGGTTCGCCCTCATTGGGCGAACCGCTCGCGTGACTGGCCCTGCGCTACCATGAGCGCGAAAATGTAACATTTCCATAAGACCTACGCTTCCGCACGCTTGCGTAAGCGTAAGCGAGCCCCTGCTAAAGCCGCTCTCATTGCGGCTGCAGGAGCTCACTGCCGAGCAGCAGCGCGACTCAGCACGGGTCAGCGAATAAGCGCTGACCATGCCCGAGGCCTAAAGGGGATTGCTGCTTGTAAATACACGCTACGCTATCTAACGCTCCCTAACATTCCCACCCTCAAACCTTAATGACTTCAGCTGTCGGGCTGGGTCATACTCCAACCTGATCTACACTACATCCCACAGTGAGCAGCCACCTTTTTGTTTTAATATTCTCTAGTCTAGATCATGTTGTGGCCAACTTCAGTCCTCAAGGGCCACCAACAGGGCAGTTATTACAGATATCCCTGCTTCAGCACAGGTCACTCAATCAGTAGCTCAGTCCCTGGTTTGGCACGACTGTTCCAAGCGTCCCATTATTAACCTGCCTTGATTTTGTGCCCCAACCTTGAACAAATACACTGGCCCAATAGTTAGTGGATATAAATTGTCACGGTATTTATTACATGCAGCATGATAACCTGTAAACAACACAACCACTTGTAACTTCCTAAGGGACCCGCTAGTGTTCTCCGAATTACCACACACTATAAAGCCGCCAGGATACCCGCGGCTTGTACACCAAATCACCGCTGCTGCTACAGGCCCGGTGACGCACATCACATCATATTACTGGAAGGTCAGTCCCACAACCACCAAGTTAGTCTGGCAAAGCCTTCCCCATTACCACCACAGGAAGGACAATGGCGTCCACCAAGCACAGGAGGGACCACGGCCTCCACCAAGCACAGGAGGGACCACGGCCTCCACCAAGCACAGGAGGGACCACGGCCTCCACCAAGCACAGGAGGGATAAAGGCCTCCACCAAGCACAGGAGGGACAACGACCTCCACCAAGCACAGGAGGGACAACGGCCTCCACCAAGCACAGGAGGGACCATGGCCTCCACGAAGCACAGGAGGGACCACGGTCTCCACCAAGCACAGGAGGGACAATGGCCTCCACCAAGCACAGGAGGGACCACGGCCTCCACCAAGCACGGGAGGGACCACGGCCTCCACCAAGCACAGGAGGGACCACGGCCTCCACCAAGCACGGGAGGGACCACGGCCTCCACCAAGCACAGGAAGGACCACGGCCTCCACGAAGCACAGGAGGAACCACGGCCTCCACGAAGCACAGGAGGGACCACGGCCTCCACCAAGCACAGGAGGGACCACAGTCTCCTCAAACACAGGAAGGACAACGACCTCCACCAAGCACAGGAGGGACCACAGCCTCCACCAAGCACAGGAGGGACCACGGCCTCCACCAAGCACAGGCGGGACCACGGCCTCCACCAAGCACGGGAGGAACCACGGCCTCCACCAAGCACAGGAGGGACCATGGCCTCCACGAAGCACAGGAGGGACCACGGTCTCCACCAAGCACAGGAGGGACAATGGCCTCCACCAAGCACAGGAGGGACCACGGCCTCCACCAAGCACGGGAGGGACCACGGCCTCCACCAAGCACAGGAGGGACCACGGCCTCCACCAAGCACGGGAGGGACCACGGCCTCCACCAAGCACAGGAAGGACCACGGCCTCCACGAAGCACAGGAGGAACCACGGCCTCCACGAAGCACAGGAGGGACCACGGCCTCCACCAAGCACAGGAGGGACCACAGTCTCCTCAAGCACAGGAAGGACAACGACCTCCACCAAGCACAGGAGGGACCACAGCCTCCACCAAGCACAGGAGGGACCACGGCCTCCACCAAGCACAGGCGGGACCACGGCCTCCACCAAGCACGGGAGGAACCACGGCCTCCACCAAGCAAGGGAGGAACCACGGCCTCCACCAAGCACAGGAGGGACAACGGCCTCCACCAAGCGCGGGAGGAACCACGGCCTCCACCAAGCACAGGAGGAACCACTGCCTTCACCAAGCACAGGAGGGACCACGGCCTCCACCAAGCACGGGAGGAACCACGGCCTCCACGAAGCACAGGAGGAACCACGGCCTCCACCAAGCACAGGAGGAACCACGGCCTCCACGAACACAGGAGGAACCACGGCCTCCACGAAGCACAGGAGGAACCACGGCCTCCACCAAGCACAGGAGGGACACTGCCTCCACCAAGCACAGGAGGGACCACAGCCTCCACCAAGCACAGGAGGGACAACGGCCTCCACCAAGCACAGGAGGGACCACGGCCTCCACCAAGCACAGGAGGGACCACGGCCTCCACCAAGCACAGGAGGAACAACGGCCTCCACCAAGCACAGGAGGGACCACAGTCTCCACCAAGCACAGGAGGGACCACGGCCTCCACCAAGCAAAGGAGGGACCACGGCCTCCACCAAGCACAGGGGGGATAACAGCCTCCACCAAGCAAAGGAGGGACCACGGCCTCCACCAAGCACAGGAGGGACAACAGCCTCCACCAAGCACAGGAGGGATACAGGCCTCCACCAAGCACAGGAGGGACCACGGCCTCCACCAAGCACAGGAGGGACCACGGCCTCCACCAAGCACAGGAGGGACCACGGCCTCCACCAAGCACAGGAGGGATAAAGGCCTCCACCAAGCACAGGAGGAACCACAGTCTCCACCAAGCACAGGAGGGACAACGGCCTCCACCAAGCACAGGAGAGATACAGGCCTCCACCAAGCACAGGAGGGATACAGGCCTCCACCAAGCACAGGAGGGATCACGGCCTCCACCAAGCACAGGAGGGACCACGGTCTCCACCAAGCACAGGAGGGACCACGGCCTCCACCAAGCACAGGAGGAACAACGGCCTCCACCAAGCACAGGAGGGACCACGGTCTCCACCAAGCACAGGAGGGACCACGGCCTCCACCAAGCACAGGAGGGACCACGGCCTCCACCAAGCACAGGAGGGATAACAGCCTCCACCAAGCACAGGAGGGACCACGGCCTCCACCAAGCACAGGAGGGACAACAGCCTCCACCAAGCACAGGAGGGATACAGGCCTCCACCAAGCACAGGAGGGACCACGGCCTCCACCAAGCACAGGAGGGACCATGGCCTCCACCAAGCACAGGAGGGACCACGGCCTCCACCAAGCACAGGAGGGACCACGGTCTCCACCAAGCACAGGAGGGACCACAGCCTCCACCAAGCACAGGAGGGACAATGGCCTCCACCAAGCACAGGCGGAACCACGGCCTCCACCAAGCACAGGAGGGATAAAGGCCTCCACCAAGCACAGGAGGAACCACAGTCTCCACCAAGCACAGGAGGGACAACGGCCTCCACCAAGCACAGGAGAGATACAGGCCTCCACCAAGCACAGGAGGGATACAGGCCTCCACCAAGCACAGGAGGGATACAGGCCTCCACCAAGCACAGGAAGGACAATGGCCTCCACCAAGCACAGGAGGGATAAAGGCCTCCACCAAGCACAGGAGAGATACAGGCCTCCACCAAGCACAGGAGAGATACAGGCCTCCACCAAGCACAGGAGGGATAAAGGCCCCCACCAAGCACAGGAGAGATACAGGCCTCCACCAAGCACAGGAGAGATACAGGCCTCCACCAAGCACAGGAGGGATACAGGCCTCCACCAAGCACAGGAGGGATAAAGGCCTCCACCAAGCACAGGAGAGATACAGGCCTCCACCAAGCACAGGAGGGATAAAGGCCTCCACCAAGCACAGGAGAGATACAGGCCTCCACCAAGCACAGGAGGGATAAAGGCCTCCACCAAGAGCCAAACCGGCAAGGTCCCCACAACTATAAGTCCGCCATCTCGCCACGCTGCAACAACAATAACATAATTAACCCCCAATGCTGCAACAACATTCACACAGCAGTTCTCCAAATGCTACCCATTCTTGCACCCCTTAAAAAAACCAGATACCTATGACTGGCCAAACACCCACTCCAAAACCCAAATAAGCAGGGTGGGGACAGGACAAGGTAAGTGATTCAATATATAACACAAAACATACAGGAACCCATCACTTTATATCCTGTCCAGCAACATCCCACCCCTGGAGACCCTTAACACATGCATCAGAGGGGACCCTCGGCATGTAGTGAGGCCGCCCCTGCCCTTAATCAGGTGGGGGCATTCAGACTGTATCATTTATCTGCTGCTGGTGTCTGCTATACGCGAGGGTATTGAGGACACTCGGTTGTCATACAGCGCCAACAATATTGGGTGTAATTAGACACAGCATTAGAGATTTGTGAAGTATGTAGTCATGCTTCATAATATTTATACTCTGGGATGTTCATTTTAAAAACATAAAGGCTTAATTAACTTGGAATAATACATTTTTGAGGTCGGAAAAAAAAAATATGTTCTTGGAAGCAAAATGTGGGATCCTGGATGAGGCATGTTGGCTGATTAAAAAACAGGCAAAATGTTCTTTTTACGATGACTCTGGTAGTATCAGTTTATCCTGCACTTTCTGTACTTGGGACATGCACAGACAAAGCACAAACTGAGCCTACCTTCCTTTCCTAGGGACTGAAATAATTGAGGGGAGTGGGTGAAAGGCAGCTGCTTGGAGTCCCGTTTCGCAGCTGAGATGTGTGCTGCATGTTTGTGTGAACTGTAGATGCAAGCCATGTTTTTAGGTCTTGATACTCATGCCTTTGCCAATGCCTCGCAAAGCCGTATGGACTAATATGCATTAGTCACACTTTCAGGCTGCTGTGCTATGCTCATTCTATAAAAGAAATGACCCCAGGAAGAGTACGGGAAAGTTCAAAGAGTTCAGCAGCTGGAAAACACCCTGTCTGTCCTTCAGAGCAGGGGCACGCCTAGCAATTTATGCTGAAGTTGAAAGCACTCAGCCATGTAATGAAGGCTCTGACACTTTTAATGTCGGTTGCATATTTAAGATACGTTTTGACAGCTTTGTGTGTTTAAGTCATATTAAGCTATATACTGTATGTTTGTGTGTTTGTATATATGTATATATGTGTCCACTCCCAATTAAGCGATTGCTATATCAAGACAAATTTCCCTAGCTAATTCCAATCTGCCTTTCGCCCCAAACACTCCACTGTAACTACCTGCTAAAAGTTTGCAATGGAATCCAGTGTGGAATGGAACGGGGACAACTCACTAGTGCAGTATCCCTAGATTTTGCAAAGGCTTTTGATACTGTTGAGCATGTTATCAAGTTTCATTGTTCTGGAATAGGGGAACACGCTTTAACCTGGTCTCACTCCTACCTATCAGGTAGATCCAACATGTGTCTATCTTGGGCTATAACTCCAACTCCTTGGAAGTCACCTGTGGTGTCCCACAAGGCTCTGTACTGGGGAGGGGCGTAGCTATAGCCAAGGGGTCCACACTTTTGGGGGCCCGCTCTCTCCCCCCTCCCCTGTAGAGACAGACAGGGAGATGGTATGCGGCGACGGGCCCCGGCAAACAGAAGCCGGTAGAGGAATCAGCAAGGCAAGGGAGGAGCGCCCCCTAGCAGTCTGACCCAGAAGTCTTTATAACTTCCGGTGTCTGCTGCCGGCTGCTCCTCTGATCATCTCCTCCCGCCAAAGGTAGGCATAGGAGGGAGAGCTGGGGGAAGAGAGAGCTGAGGGGAAGAGAGAGAGAGAGAGAGAGAGCTGAGGGGAAGAGAGAGAGAGCTAAGGGGAAGAGAGCGAGCTGGTGAGGGAGAGATGAGGAGGAGGGGGAGAGCTGGTGAGGGGGAGCTAATGATAATGAGAGGGAGAGCTGTGAGGCGGAGCTGATGATGATGAGGGGGGAGAGCTGGTCAAGGGGGAGCTGATGAAGACTAGGGGGAGAGCTGGTGAGGTGGAGCTGATGAGGATTAGGGGGAGAGCTGGTGAGGGGGAGCTGATGAGGATAGGGGGGGGAGCTGGAGAGGTGGAACTCATGATGTTGATGGGGGAGAGCTGGTGAGGGGGAGCTGATAATTAGAGAGAGGATCAGGGAGAGGATGGGGGAGGGAGAAAAAAAATTACAGCAGTATTAATATTAATGGGGCCCTGAAATGTTTTTTGCCCGGGGGCCCGCCCATGTCTAGCTACGCCACTGTCTGGGGACACTACTCTTTTCAGTCTTCATTAATAATCTACCTACAGTTTATACGGGAGCTTCTATACACATGTATGCGGATGACATAATCTTATATGCACACAGCCCTCACCTCTCTGACCTTGGACACGTACTTCAATCTGATTTCTCAAGACTTTAAAAATTAACTTTCCCAAAACAAATTGTTTTTAACACTGACAAAACTGTAACAATGGTATTTGGGATGAATGTTACATATCTAAAGCTACCTATGACTGAGCTACAGATCGGAACCAACTCTTACACCATTCTAGCCCCAGTCACTAGTGTTAAATATCTGGGCATATAGTTTCACTCCCATTTAACATTTGTGTTGCACATTGATACTATGACATCAAAAACCTATGCCAATCTAGGTTTACTTTATAGGAACAAAACCTCCCTAAGCAAGCTGGTCAGAAAACGTATCGCACAGCAGATTCTAATGCATATGATAGACTATGGGGACATAGTATATGGCACAGCACCCCAAACTCACCCTAGCAAAATAAACACCCTCTACAACTTAATTTACCACTTTGTCCTCCAATGTAACTACAACACACATCATTCTCAAAGCCAACACCACTCTGAGTTCTTTCAAAACTTTAGCTGTCTCTCATTTTAATCTGGTCTGTAACTGTTACATACGCCCATAACATATATTATCTCTAACTGTTCATGAAATATCTTTAAATATAAGGTATAACCTCTTTAATTTAATGTAACCATGTATTGTCATCATAACTCTGTGCCCAGGACATTGAAAACGAGAGGTAACGTTTTTATGTATTACTTCCTGGTAAAACATTTGTATAATTAAAATGATATTAGTTTACGGCACCAATAATATACCATGCTGAGGGACCTGGCTGGTTTCTTTAAATTAGATGCTATGGAAAAAGAAAAGTAATGTCCTAAGGATGACCACTTATGTCTTGGGCACTTATGGAAACACTGTAATGGACCCTTCTGTATACTTAAACATATTTACACTATTCACAGGGAGGCTCCTCCACTATAACTCCTCCAGGAACCTGAGTTCCAACACCTTCTACCTCCTCTGTACATCCTTCTGTGACATCACTGTCACCAGGCAGAAGTGGGTGGGACTTAGGCTCTGCCAATTCAGCCAGTACCACGCGATGGGAGGGAACTGTTACTCTGTGTGAGCCTACACGGTTAACCCTCTAAGGCCCCCGAAATCCCAAAGGGGAAGTTACATTAATATAGACTTGTATAGTAGGTGCATAGAGTTTACAATCTAATGATGAAGGAAGTAGAACTCCTGCGCTAAACATAAACACATGGCACAGAGAAAGTTCAAATAGTAAGCTTTCTAGTCCTATAAGAGGTCGTTTCAGTAACGCACGTGTAGAACTATTCCGACGACCTCAGACAACAGAAAGAAGAAAACTTGGCTTGGTTTTTTTATGGGTAAAAGGTTAGCATCTTTTATGTAATGCTGTTCTATTTTGTTACGAGCTGGGGTTTTGTTTTTTTAACCACTTTGCTAACAGAGCAGTGGAGCAGTGCAGCACAGGTCTAAACATGCGAAATACCATGCCTGATATAAAGCACTTCTATTACAGGTGTATCCATTCAATAACAGATATCAGAAAGGAATAGGGGGAAAAAATCTTTACAAACCTTTGAGGAAGGGGACCATGTAATGCTGCTGAAAATGTACATACTTTTCACAGGATTGGAATGAAGGTTCCTTTGGCCCGTGGAATTTTTTTTATTATTATTTACCAATACACTCCACGGATTCCGCCACCCGTGGACAGAGACGTAAGAATCCGCCAACGGATTGGATTCTACAAATGTATCCCACGGCGGATTTTGACGAGTCCGCGCGGATTAAAACCGGCAAAATACGTTTGCGGGTTTTACACCGGAAAAAAAAACGGATCTTGGGGGAGAAAATGGGAGAAAATCCCAGAAATGTTTCGCCTTCTGTCCGGTCACAAGGAGCTGACACCAGGAAAACTCAGTGTTATTGTTTGCAGAGTCAGCGTCTTTACTCGCTGAGCCGCTCCTTCGGCTTAAAATAAACTATTTATACAGCCACTATGGAGATGGAGGACAGTGTATACAGGCATGCTGTCTAAGGCACGTTCTATAGTGCCGGGCGCGTGCTACGCCGTGAACGCGCGCGGATTTTTAATTGGCTGACGTCAGTCAGCCTTTCTATAGAAGGGCCGCGCGCACGGCAGGGAGAGGGGAGCCGACAGACAGCGGCGAAGATTAAGAAATTAATCTTTTCGCGCCGCTGCCTGCGCTCAAATGTATGTGTGTGTATGTGTGTATGTGTG
This sequence comes from Ascaphus truei, assembly GCF_040206685.1. NCBI lineage: Eukaryota > Metazoa > Chordata > Amphibia > Anura > Ascaphidae > Ascaphus > Ascaphus truei. The sequence goes on from NC_134497.1 coordinate 11,120,440, forward strand.
TATGCGTGTGTGTATGCGTGTGTGTATGTGTGTGTATGTGTGTATGCGTGTGTGTATGCGTGTGTGTATGCGTGTGTGTATGTGTGTGTATGCGTGTGTGTGTGTGTGTGTGTGTGTGTGTGCGTGCGTGCGCGTGTGTGTGCGTAAATAACTGCAGAAGGTAAAAAAAAAATATTTATTAAAGTTTATTTTCTTTAAAAAAATCTTATCTAGGACTTACTTTCACTCACACAACCCATGCACAGACATATACATACACATATATACACATACACACACATACACACACCTTACCTGCAGCTCCCGGCACTATATACACGAAAAGCATACAGCACGTGCACGCGCGTTCGCATAGGAACGTGCGCCCGCATGCTGTATAGAACGGCCCTAATACAGGCTGCTGCATCTGTACGAAACATTAGACTCAAGGCATTTGTTGCTGTTGACAAATTTAGAGGTTAGAAACCCCTTACACAGCTGTACTTATCTTTGTGATAAATAGTTTTTCTGTGTCATTGATAAGCTGCTCAGGATGCTCAGGATAACAGTGACAGCACCGTTTATGCTGCTGTGTCCTTTATTTATTACCCTACTGATAATGATCTTGGATCTTTTGTCCATAAGGGTATTTCTTGTTTCCCTTTCCGATCCATCTCTGTGGTGTTTACGCCGAAAATTTACATTTCAATGGTTTTCCGTGTGTTTGTGTTAGGCCCGTCATATAGTGGGAGCGCGCGCGGCAGTTGTAATTGTCTGTGCTTAGCAAGCCGTAGCGTGCTAGGGACGCGCGCACGCACGGCAATTAGCGTGGAGAAGAGAAGACTCCGAAAAGTAAGTATTCGCGCCGCTACCATTCATGTAACTATTGTATCTATTCAATGCTGGGAGGACCTACAATGTAATAAAAGAAAGAAGCTTGTTGTTTCCGCTGGTCCAGCCAGTAGCTGAAATACTGCATCCAATGGTCAAGGACAGTAAAACACGACCTCTGTAAAGTTGCCAAGGTCATTGGCACCTGGGCTGTGTCATTCACACCAACCTACACACGTCCCAGTTGCAACATGTGTAAGAATTGTTTTCAGGAATGAGCATGCACAACATCCGCATGAAGTAATACAATGATGGAATGGGGACTTTATACTACTGCGCTGAAACGGGCCTGTGTTATTGTCCTTGCATTCTTGCCGGCTCTGGGTGAGACTGAAAATGTGCATTGGGTTTAAATAGATATAGAAAATATTCTTAGGATAGACAAAAGGCTTAAATGCTAAAGTTAAGGATCAAGTAGAGTCTCAGGTTGTGCAGCAGATAGGAAAATGGACAGACGCGGTGGGACAAGCGCTTCTTATCTGCGGTCACCTTCTCTGCTTCCTGTTTGGCATCTGATGCCAATGCAACATTGAGCTGACCTCGTCCGTGTGTTTTCCACTGATTGGCCACCTTTGAAACTATTTGTTTTTGGAGAGTGACCGGAGTACGTCCTCTCTCTTTTCTTTATCTGGTTGGGAAAATACGAGCCTGCCCTGGGAATCTGAGTGTGGGACCGTGCAACATTATTTACCGAAGAAGGTTATTTACTTTCACTGACTTCTGGGACGGTTGTTAGGTTGCAAATCGGACTTTCCTGTTGCCGATTCCTTGGGACAACTTGCTGTGACGTTAACCCCCGTCGACTGCAAGAATGGTCGGCTATATTTCCTGTCCCTCTGGCAGGGGACGGGTTAAAAACAAATATGTGCAGCAGCTGTTGTCACACAACATGTTACCCAATCAGTGGTAGGTAAGATCTGCCACACAGGCCAGGTATTAGGGATATCCCTGCTTCAGCACAGGTGGCTTAATAAGTGGCTCAGTCATTCTAGGGGTGGCCTTTGAGGACTAGATTTGGCCACTCTGCCCTAGAAAGTCTTTAATATTGTTAGTGCAGAATGAAGTTGCTTTGTATGAACTACAAATGTATTTGATGCAGTACAGACGTTTCTTATAATAGGTAACAACAAAACATGATTTTCTGTCTGGCTATTATAAATAATATTAAATTAATAATTGATATTAAAAAGTGAAGGGAGGTGAAGTGAAGCTGCCCGTTTCCCCTTATATCTTAATGTTTAACTCACTGCTATCCCTGCACGAGTGGGGAGGTGCACTATGGTAGGTACAGTATCAATTGTAAGCAGCACGAAGAGAAACAATACACACTTCACGTATATGTACCTAAAGGATCATATCATATGGACTCACTTGAACCCTTTTCCGTGGTGCGACTTGGCGCTCTAACCTCTGCTGTATCTGTACATACTGCAGGCTTCTCCGGGTAACAGTTCTTACCTACAACTGATTGGGTGATATGTTCCTCTTGCACTTATATGTTTAACCCTTCCTCTGCCAGAGGGACAAGAAATGTAGCCGACCGTTGGTGCAGGTGACGGGAGTTCACGTCAGAGCAAATTGTCATGAGAAATCGCAGCAGGAAAGTCCCATTTACAACCTACGGGCCTTCACGGGCAGTGAAAGTAAATAGCCTTAGTATTATCTGTCATTTATATAAGCAAACGACTGGCTGCTTCGTGTTCCCATAAAGAGAGCGCTCCCTACAATCATCTTTCCTCTGCAAATGAAGTCGGGAGCTCGCACTCAGATTCTCAGGGCAAGCTTTTTATCTTGCCAACCAGATAAAGAGCAGGAGAGATGACGTACGCCAGTCACTCTCCGAAAAACAAATAGTTTCAAACGTGGTTTTAAGGCCAATCAGTGGAAAACACACGGACGAGGTCAGCTCGATGTTGCATTGGCATCAGATGCCAAACAGGAAGCATAGAATGCGAGCGCAGATAAGCAGCGCTTGTCCCCCCGCGCCTGCCCTTTTTCCTATCTGCTCTACAACCTCCGATACGATCTTCATCTTTCGTTAGTATTTAAGCCTTCTGTCTATCCTGGGTATATTTAAACACAGTACACATTTTCGGTCTCACCCAGAGCCGGCAAGAATGCCAAGTGTATATTTGTTATTGTTGAAACCCCGTAGGTTTGAACAATGCACCTAGGTTGAAGGTCGTGTGGAGTCTCTCTGATGGCCTAACGCATACTGTATGTACAAGATTTGTCACTGTGTGTACATTTACCCCCTCCCCCCCCCTCTCTTACTTCTGCACCCCCACGGCATGTTCTAAATTGTTATTTCCCCCTTTTAACCCTAAATTCAGCATGTAAAGTAACATATGTAATTGCATGTTGTGTACATATACTGTATGTCAATAAAATACAAGTGTTAGAAAATAAAATAAAACACACATTATGTATGAGTGTATATAGGTGTATATAGGTGTATATACTGCAGGTGTATATAGGTGTTGAAGGTTTACCGAGTTTATGTAAAACAGAAATCCGTACGAGATCGCGGAAAACGCAATCTCGCGGTTAACATAATAAGCCCCTATGTTTAAGACCTGTTCTGCCCTCAAGCAAGTAAAATTCTTTAAAAAAAGAAAAAAAGCCTTTAATGTTAAATTAGTGTTAAAAAAAATGACCGATTTTAATGAACCTAATGGCGGAGCTAAAATTAGAATTACTAAGCAGTGCCGTCTTCTTAAAGGGCCTTCTGCCACTTGCGATAATGCTGAGCAACCATGCAGCGGATGTAGGCCTATTTTTATGGTTATAACTGTGTTTTATGTTTATATACAACTAAAAATGTAGGATTGGAAATAAAAAAAAGTTGTTGTACTTTGTAACGGGGCCATCACAAAAATACTATAATGTTTAATTCTGTTTCTTATGGAAATGTTCAAGGCATTTTACTACATATTTTTTTCCTGTGGCTGTATAAGGGGTACATGGTTATATGATTACATAGTAGTTACATAGTACAGTAGTTACATAGTAACATAGTAGATGAGGTTGACAAAAGACATATGTCCATCAAGTTCAATCTATACTAAATTTTAGACGACAGATACTTTACCCTATATCCGTACTTACAGTATATTGATCCAGAGAAAGCAAACACACAACCCCAGTGACACATCATCTAATGATATCTCATAAGAGGAAACATAAATTCCTTCCTGACTCCAAATTACTCCCTGGATCAACATCCTTCCCATGTATACTTATTTGGTATATCCCTGTATACCTTTCCTTTCTAAATAGATGTCCAACCTTATTTTGAACATATCTATTGTATCTGCCATCCCAGTCTCCGTGGGTAATGAATTCCACATTGTAACTGCCATTACTGTAAAGAACCCTTTCCTTTGTTGCTGGTGAAATCTCCTTTCCTCCAACCTTAAGGGATGACCCTGAGTCCTTTGTACTGCCCGTGGGATGAATAGTTCTTTTGAAAGCTCCTTGTATTGTCCCCGAATATATGGTTAAATAATATGAAGGAAATGCAGAGGAGCAATTCATTCCACAGGTCAACTTTTTGGAGCTTGATAAAAGGAAGAAGAATGGAGCTTAATAAGACGGCTACAAAAAAAAACAGTGGTAATTATTACTGTGGGAGAGATTCATTTATCCCACGGATTAAAGAACAAAAGATGAAGGGAGTAGCTCACCTTTTGTGGTTATAATGCGGGCGTGATCATGTCCCCAATTTATTTACTACACTATGTGACTGCTTTTTAACAGGGTGACCCATTTCGGAAAACACGTTCCTTACACCGGCTCAGGGCTCCATGTACCAAAGGCAAAATATGGGCGGAAAGTCATTTTTTTGTCGCAACCCGCACTGGAATATAACTGCGCCAGGCAGTGTCTATGTGTTAATCTTAGTCTCGCTATTTTCTGGGTAAATCTGCGCCTGCCCACGACGAGATGAGGAGCCAGTGAGAGGAGTTAGGGCGGAGTAATATTTGCGTATCGGCGCAAGTCTACATATTAAGAAATGTGTGGCATTTTTACTTTTCTTGGCGGTTTTCGGCGTTGGTTTTCTTCATCACCTTAAAGGTGGCGTACATTCTGGTTTTTTTTGCACAGAATACTAGCGGAGAGTGTGGAAAATTTAACAAGAATAGAAATACTTTTCATAAATATGTCGCGTTTCAGGCAGAAGTGAATGCAAAAAACCCCCCAGAAAAACAGACGCTCCTTATAATAGTGAACGTGTTTCAAATGCAAAGTGACTATCACACTTAATGTGTCCAACAAAAAATATCCTTATCCATATACATCACGCCATAGAGCCAGTACCGTGCAGAGTGTGTTTCTGTCTTGCGTTTGTGCTGAAATTGTCCCAAAATGACAGTTTCTACCACAAGATTTTATTTGCGGATAAACTATTTTATCAGTACTTCACTACGTCCTGCCTGTGTACTTATTTGCATGTAATTTCCCAGAATCCCTAGCTGCAGAGGAAGCGTTGTATAACGGTGAAAAGCAGGGTTGCAGGCCTGTCTGAAACGTGAATGTGTTCACAAGTAATATTTTTAATTGCAATTTCCTGCCTCTGTGGGTTGTGGATTCATCAAAAAATCTCCCTTGGATTCAACCCGTGGATGGATTTGTAAAATCCATTCCGTGGATTCAGCGATCCGTTGGCGGATTCTTCAGAATCAGAATGTGGAACCCGTGGAGCGTCTTAGTAATAATAATAAAAAAAATCTGCAAACGGCGAAATCGCCCTTTTTGAGATTGATCCGCGGAAAACCGCTTACCAAAGGAACAGGCTGCGAATCCAAATTCGCCCCCAAAAATGTGCCCATCTCTAATAAAAACTTGAAGTGTAAGCTATGATTTTCTGTTTGTTAAAATCTGTCTTCTATTGAGTTAACAGCCATGTCTAGAAAAATTCTGATTACCAATATATTTTCGGAGGTGTAGAGTGGAGTTTCATCCTCGCTCTGGTAATCACAGATTCTATTCTTCGTTCGTTTCCGAACCCGTTGCTCTAGTAAAAATCCCGCAGGTATTTCAACATCAGCCACAGGTTCACGAGCAGTTATCTTTACTCGGGCAAACCTACTTTTGTAATTGTTCCAATAGATTAGAAAGCTGGCGATTGATTTAACAGCAAAATGTGTGCCAAAGTAGACTGTAACTGTTTGCACTTAGTGTGTCATACCAAACTATTACACAACAGGTGAATTTATAGTCACTAATACTTTGTGCGAGAGTGTACTCCTCGGCTCTACTCGGGAAGCCACTAATGCAGGGGAGTGCAAACTTTTGCAGCTGCGCCCCCCTGCCTTCCCTCCGCTGGTGCTCGCGCCCCCACCCTTACCTTGATGTGGAGTCAAATGACGCAGCGGGGTCATGTGACGTCACGTGGCCCGCAGCGTCACTTGACGCGTGTGATGTCACGTCGCATGACCCCGCGGGGTCATTTGACCCCACGTTGCCATGGACACGAGTGACGCCGGCAGAGTCAAGCTAAGTAATAGCGTTGCAAAGACCTCATGCGATCCCCCGGTATTTAATTATAATGCCTCGGGGAAAAGCACGGGGCCCCTGTGACAGCCCACGCCCCCCCCCAGAAAAATCTCCCGACCACCCTGGGGGGCGCGCTCCCCTGCACTAATGCATCGTAGAGTGGTCCCAGATGGTATCGCATCGGTGTAACTGCATCAATACGAGACACCCAACGTGCATCACAAACTCTCTTTAGTGATAACGATAAGAACAGTGGACGCTGAAAAGAAATTATACAACTGTTGAATTAAGCCGAAATTACATATTACAATTACATATTACATTGGGTAGCGTTTTAACCATCAAATTCAAAGAACGAACACTGCATGGTTCATAAAGCGCACGTGGATTCATGTTCAATACGTGTTTTTGAACTCCATTTTGTACATATTCAAAACAATGTGCTCTTAATAATATTTGTGTACCATAATATATGTGTATATACACTTAGGTATTCTTAACCACTAGTCACAAACACCAACATCTGTATACAAGATACCACAGATTGTATCAATAAACTTATCAAACAACTACCATCCCGCACACTGCTAGTTACCATGGTTGTAGAATCCCTATAAAGTAACATCCCCCACAAGGATGGCACAGAGGATCAGAAATACAGCGCTGAAGTAACTGATAGGATACATCTTCACACACAACTACTTCAACAAGGAAATAGATCTTCAATTAATGGGGACTAGGATGGCACCGCAATATGTCAATATGTTTATGGCCAATCTTGAAGAGAGATTCCCAGTCACAAAGCTCACAAATATTACAGATACATTTATGATCTGTTTATAATATGGACAGAGGGTGAAGGAAACCTAAAACAATTTAATGAGTCATTGAACTCATTCCACCCATGAATTATTAAACTCAAAATAGATTAATCTGCAAACCTAGTGAACTTTCGAGATACAACAGTAAAACTGAAGTATGGCAAACTACACACAACTATATACAAGAACCCACAGACAGATGTAGTTACCTTCAGCATCCATCCCACTCATACTAAATGATCCATCATACACAGCCAGGCTATAAGATATCCCCACATACGTTCTGACAGAAGCAGACACCTTACAACCCTCACTGAATCATTCAGATAGAAGGGATACAAGACAAAGACTATTGCCACAACAATCACAAACTGCACTTAAAGACTTTTGAGAACACCTGCTCCAATACAAGAAGAAAAACAACAACCACATGCATACCACTAGTGGCTACATACTGTACAACCCTTCCCTAGAGGGAGTGTGAAAATAATCAAAGATCTGCTACCCATGCTGACAGAGGATGAAAGATTAAAAGAAATCTCCCCCAAACCTCCCATCCTTGCACTCCGGCAACTGCCAAACCTCACACCGAAGTTAGTCAATACATTTCATAATGAACTCAAGGACGCTGAGAATGGCACAAGACCATGCAACAACACGCTGCAAACTTTGTTGCCATATATCGCACAGCCAGTCACAAACATTGAACATTCAATGTTAAAGGGACATTCTGCTGCACATCCAGGAATGTGGTATATATGATTCAGTGCGGCAAATGTGACCAAGGATGCTACATTGCCGAAACCAGCATGAACCTACACAGACACACAATAACACACCATGAAGAAGGAAGATACTGCACTCCACAGGGACACCACTTCTAACAGCCAGGTCATTCCGTACATTATTTAAAAATCCAAACAAGGAATGTTTAAGTGCACACAAGAACCGAAAATATTTCAACTCAAAATGATAATGCTCTTTGACACTACAACAAGAGGACTGAATGCTGATATGGGGTTTCTTACACACTATCATAATTTGCTGTAATGTTTCTCCCTGCCTCTCCGTTCATTTTACAATTAGCCCCCTTTCTTCTCTCCTCTCCCCCTGCACACTGCTAATGGATGTATGGTCCTTACCCAGGGCCGGAGTGATGGCGGTGCAGTCGGTGCCACCGCCCCGAGCCCTGCGGTTACAGAGACCCCCGCGCTCTCTTCCCCACAACAATTAAACTGATTGCCGGGGAGAGCGCGGGGGCCTCTGTAACTCTCTTACCTTCTCCTTTGCGATGTTATCCTGCAGTGTCCCTCATCATGGCGCCACAACATCAAATGGCGCTGCGTTGCCATGACTACTGGGCATCATGTGTCGTCATGTTGTTATGACAACGCGGCGCCATGATGAGGGACACTATAGTTTAACATCGCAAAGGAGAAGGTAAGAGGCCCCGCACCAGTCCCGCAGTGAGTTTAATATTGTTTTTACAATACTTCTTTGACACTATTTTTAGAGGACAGTATCATTTTTACTGTACTTTAGCACATTATTTCACTATTAACCGATTTGCGCTTTGTTCACTTAATCACTGGCCCTGCACCAGTTCCCTGCACCGAGCCCCAGGTGTGTTTCACATCTGATGAAGGCACTCACATGACAAAACGCGTTGGGACGAATCTGACGCTCACATATCGCAGGCGGACACCGATGTGAGAGGCAATTTCAAACACCTTCTTGGTAGTAGCACTCCTGACATAAGCTGCTGGCCTGATCTGTCTTCATTGCGGACAGTGTGGACTGTATTTATATATCTCCAATAAAGTATATCACTTTTGAGCACATTTACATGTCTTATCCAGGTCTGCAACCTGCCTTTCACCATTATCACCTAGCATACAGTGCTTCCACTGCAGCAAGGGATTCTGGGACATGACATGCAAATGAGCACACACTGTGTGTGTGTGTGTATACACACACACACACACACACATTTCACCCCAGGCTATGTTTAAAAGCAGCATGCATTGGCTTAAGGGTTTAACCATGTAATGTGGTCTTGAGGCAAATGGTGGCACTGTGTGCTCATTTGCATGTCATTTCCCAGAATCTCTTGCTGCAGTGGAAGCACTGTATGCTATGTGATAATGGTGAAGGGCAGGGTTGCTGACACCTGAATGTGCTCACAAGTAATTTTTTATATGCTATATATCGCCATCTAGCGGACATCCCCTGCATGTCACACACACCAGTCCCTGCAGCTTTAAGGTCGGTGGATATTTATTCAGTAGCCCCTTAATGAGCGGACCATACCATCTGGTTAGCTCCCCTCCTCCTGAAAAACTCACAGCTCTGGGATAAAGCACAGAGAAGAAGCCGCCACAACACCACACCACCACCCCTAACCTACGCCGCCCCGTCACGGAGGAGAGTGCCGGGCGCGAGGCCGCTCTAAATAACTGCTCTCCCCCCCACACAGGGGTTAAGTTGGTTCAGTCCCAAGATGGCGGTCACCATGAAGAAAGCGGTGAGGCCGCGCGGTCCGACGGGTGTGAGGCGGCGCGGGCCGGGGCGGGGGTGTCTCAGTCCCCGGGGCGGGGGTGTCTCAGTCCCCGGGGAAGGGGTGGCGGGCGGTGGGCGCCGCCGGTGATTGTGACAGGCGGGTTGGGCCGCACGGAGTGGCTGGCAGGGGGCTGAGGCCCGAATACTCCATGAGAATGGAGTCAGTGTGACTTGTGGGGACTCGTCATGTGTCAGGGAGGCTGCCTTATAGCGAAGGAGACCTGTCCTGTGTCAGGGAGGTTGCATTATAGCGAGGGGGCCTATACTGTCAGGGAGGCTGCCTTATAGCGAAGGATACCTGTCCTATGTCAGGGAGCCTGCCTTATAGTGAGCTGGACTCGTTTGCGTCAGGGAGGCTGTCTTATAGCGAGGGGGACCCGTCCTCTGTCAGGGAGGCTGCCTTAGGCTGTGGCTAGGCAGGGAATGGGCGCGCTGGTGCTCGTGCGCTGCGCCCTGCTGGGTGATTCGTGGGTGGCTAGGCGCGCGCTCGCCTGGGGGCGTGGCCACGACTTCGCGGAGCTGTTTCGCCCTCATTGGGAGAACCGCTCATGTGACGCGCTTGCGAGCGGCAAATTCAAATTTGCTTGCTCACGCTGGCCGCAATGGGTTTCATCTCGGCCAGCGTAAGCTCGCCGCTCAGCGCCACCCTGGACGAGGCCTTATAGCGAGGGGGACCCGTCCTGTGTCAGGGACGCTGCCTTCTCATGGGGACGGACTCACCCTAAATAATGACTGTTTCAGTAAGGGCGATTCGCCGCCATCCGTGGGAGAGTCCCCCCCATACGAGTGTGGCTGCCTGTCCGTGCGTGGGACTCCAGTGAATGTGACAACCTTTTAGTAAGCGAGACATATCCGTAAAGAAACACACAGCGAGATGCACCTCTCGTGCATGTGAATGGAGGGCAGACTTTCCCCATATGAGTGAGGCTGCCTTTCCTTGAGCAAGACTCCGCTCAAACGGAGGCCGTTGCCTTTCGTTCTGTGAAGCGTACCACAAATAAACAAGATTGCCTTTTCATGTGACGCTCGCTTTGAATGGACTAGGTTGCGTTTCACGTGAGCGAGACTGTTTGAGTGATGCTCGCCTATTGATAAAAGGTAGAAGCTTAGCGGATCCAGGGAGTGAAAGGGGCCCTCAATATACACGCTACAAATGTACAATAAATGAAGCGTATAGCGCTTTTAAAACTCTGTTACACACTGTTTTCCTAAATTCGCGCACCTAGCAGAATTTGCCAGTTCTGTTGACTTTTTAAAAAAATAACTTTTTGAAGCTTTTACAAAGTTTGTCCACACCCTGAAATTTGTTGGGGAGAGGAAGGCAGTACCCTATTTAGTATAGCGCCAGTTGGAGGAAATTTTTTTTTAAATCCTATACAAGATGTGGAGAGGTACTGAACAGATCTGAGAAATAAAGACAATTTAAATGTTAATGAGACAATGTGAAAATAGAGTTATTTCTCAGGGACCTCGGGGCCTGTATCACCGCATCTCTGCTTACAGATCCCCTCCTCCAAGTGTAGAGTCAACAATGTCTATGCAAATTATAACAACAATAACTGTTACATGCATAATTCACCTCCAATATGTAAAAGTATTAATGAAGGGGAGGCCAACTCCAACCCTCAAGGGCCAGCAACAGGTCAGATTTTCAGGATATCCCAGGTGGCTCAGTCATAATGACTGGGTCACTGATGAAGCTACCTGTGCTGATACAGGGATAAGGACTGGTGTTTGTACCCCTGTACCAATGTCTAAGCACCGAACAAAATCTCTGTATTATTACCCTACCCTGATTACCCTATCCTATACCCGATTACCCTATCTACCCTCACTATAATCTTGATAAAGGTCTCTGCTAAATCACCAGCTATATTGATAGATGAATGCCTGACTTTTCTACATCCAAACTTTGCTGAATGCCAGCCCTGCTGTATTTGTGTGTGCAGGCTGCAGAGGATGTCAATGTTACATTTGAGGACCAACAGAGAATTAACAAATTTGCCAGACATACAAGCAGAGTAACTGAACTAAAGGAAGAAATCGAAGTTAAAAAGGTAATGTAGAGTCCACAATGTTGCATATAATTTTATAAAGTGTTTAACTTTTTTTTTGGTTAAGGAAGCCTATAATTATGTTCTGAAATACCCCAACCCTCTCTAATAGTGCATCTGAGATCAGATGCATTGTAGGGATCCCCAACCCTCTCTTATAGTGCGTCTGAGGTAAGATGTATTCTAAATTCTTCTTTTTTCGTTACAATTTTCAAATGACCTGAAATTTGCAAGGAACCTTTTAGGAATCCCTGTTGAAAAAAACTGGTGTTCAGTTTTCTTCTTTCAGTACTACAGTACAGGGTAACGCAATCTGTCTTCCTCTCCGCGCGCCCCCTCCTTTCCTCCTCATCCTGGTTCCTAGCGTCTGGGTGTCGTGACGTCACGTTGCCATAGCATCGCGGCGTCATTTGACGCCACATTGCCATGGCGACGTGTCTCCAGATGCCGACTGAATCACGGTAAATAAGGTTTACAGAGGCCTTCACTGCTTCTCCGGCACTTAATTTAAGTCCCTCCGGGAAGCGCGCTGGGCCTCTTTAAACCCCACGCCCCCCAGTTTGCGCACTGCTGCTCCAGTACAAACTTGTGTTTAAAAAAAAAATACTTATCCTGCTCCCATGGGGCTTAATTTGCATCAGTAACATTGTTAAAATAATTAGTCAATTAATATATTCTGCAGCAGGCTACTGCCATGAAAATAGTAAGTAAAACTAAGCTGCAAAACTGGTGATGTTTGCAGCTCTAATATGAGGAAATATTGAGTTGAAGTATATAAACATTAGAACCCTTGCATACCTGGCGTACGTGTTAATTTCCTACCACTTCCCACCACGGTGGCTTCATGTAATGAAAGGACAGAGCCTTAAGACGTAGCCTTGAAACATTCCAAGGATATCTATCTGTCACTATGTGCCCTACAAATGGTTAATATTGGAACTTGCCACTGTGAAATTGCTCAATTATGTTAGTATGGATTGCAGGGTCACGGGGGCATAAAAAAGGCTTATATCGTTTTTAGGGGAATGTTAAACGGCCACCAGTTTCAATCACGGGATATAATTATTTTGTTGTATTGATAAAATGTCTAATTTTAAGGAGACAAAATATAATAACAGTGCTTGACTTTGGCCTGGGTTTTAATCTGAGCTGTTCAGGGATTTGAACCGTAAAGAGGCAATCGAAGCTGGCAATTATTATTTTATTTTTTATGTAGGATTGAAGCAGGGGGTCTCTAGAGCTGAACCCTATTATTTTCAGCTCTGGGGACCCCCTGCTTTAAGAGATACCTCTGTAGGGGTTGCTGGTGACCACTCTGCTTGGCTAGCAGGGTTCACGTAATGGCGGTGTTTCAAAGCTCCCGCGCCAATAGGAAGCCGTGACGTCATCCGGTCCGGCTTCCTATTGGCCGCGTGACACGGGCACTTTAAACTTTGCCAAGATACCGGAACCCCCATTTTAGAGGCCTGTATCTCGAGGAGCAGGGTGCTTTAAACCTATGGTACAAATTGAATGAATTGCTGCTTTAAACCAAAAGCTATTGGAAAGGTCACAGAATCATGCTGGTACAGTATTTGTTACACTACATTGTTCAAAGGTAGAAACCCCATGGGCAGATCTGCACAGGCCCCCAAACGTTCATCCCATTCTCACATGTCATACAGTGGTTAAGCCGCAGACAATAAGTGTGGATAGTGACACAGAAGCGAGCCCCCGGTGTTCAGAATCTGTTTTGTATTTATAGAAACACCTTCAGAACCTGGAAGATGCGTGTGATGACATAATGATGTTGGATGATTCCCTGTTGGTACCTTATCAGATTGGTGATGTTTTCATAAGTCATTCCCAGGAAGAGACACAGGAGATGTTGGAAGCAGCAAAGGTTTGTAACCGGTTCAGTTGCCTGAAACACATTATAGGTTGGTTATAGTGGGAGAGTTTTACGCCTACCCCTATTGCACTATTCACTCTATCCATGAGTTTAATTATTTATTAGAAGTGCTGGTATCCCATCTGTTCTTTATTATAGTGGGAGGGGAAATAAATATATTGGGGCTTATTCAATAAACTTCAAGATTGTGGTGTCTGGTCAGCTGCTTTGAAACTTATTTAGTCATTAAGTTGTCGAATACAAATGCTTGCCTGGATTACATACTGTGATTTTATGCCAAACACTTTATACTAGTGCCTTCTGAGAACTTGTCAACAATATGTGTAACTCCATTTGTTTTACCTGGTATATTATATTCTTATCAAATTGGTCCTTTCGACTTGCCCATATCGGCTCAATTTTCTTGCTAATGCGACTTTTCAGTACCAAAAAAATGTGTTTTCTCTATAACTGATTTTACCTGGCAATGAGCTCACCTCAGCAGACAGGAATTTGCTATTTGATGATTTCAACTACATTAGGTTTTGGATTCAGTGTTCATATTGTCCACATTTGTAACATGGCTATATTGACCAGAACCTTGTGCACGTAACCACGTAGATATAAAACAAATAAACTATGATTTTTATCATGAGGCTTTGATTACCACTTTAAGAACAGATATAGATATATATATATATCAGACATGAAACTAGGTGTGGTGGTAAACTAGTTATTTATAATATAAACTGTTATCAAAGAAATAAACTAGTGCTCCATCTTTGTAATATCAGTGGTTTTTGCTAACTCAGAATCTGTATTCATGGTTACATAGTAGATGAGGCTGCAAAGACGTATGCTCATCAAGTTCAGCCTATTTTTCGTTTAGTCGACTGAAATACTCATCCTATATTTGCATTTCAATTGATCCAGAAGACCAACAAACCCCCAAAAGGTGAAACATTAGACAATTATCATATATCGTAAGGGGAAAAAAATTAATTCCTTCTAAACTCCAGTCGTGGCATTAAAGGTTGAACATCCTTCCCATGTTTTTACCTATTTGACATATCCCCATTTTCTGAAAAGATGTCCAACCTTTTCCTAAAGATTTCTGTTGTATCTGCCGTCAGTCTCCATCGGTATTTACATTCCAGATTGTGACTGCCATTACTGTAAAGATCAGCTTCCTTTTTGATGTTGGTGAAACCTCCTTTCCTCCAATCTCAAGAGAGGATCCTTGTGTCCTTCGGATGGAAACCTCCCTTGAAAGTTACTTGCATTTGGCTTGTATAATTTAAGTAACATGTAACAGCCTTGTCTTGGTTGTTTTTATTGATTGCACACACTGTTTTCTCCCACTTTGTTTTCCATTCTTTCTTTTTCTCTTCTCCTCACCAGGAAGGATTAAAAGAAGAAATTGCAACTTTACAGTCCCGAGTGGCATCCATCCATCAAGTGCTTGCGGACCTCAAAGTTCTGCTCTATGCCAAGTTCGGCAACAACATAAATCTGGAGGCGGAAGACAGCTAAATAATTAAAATTCTTTGTTTCGTTTTCTCCCCGCCCCCCCCCCCTCTTGTTTTTTATTATTTGCAAAAATAAACTTGAAGCAGAAGTGCTTCGGCACGCAATCTATCGAACGTGATGTCTGCACTATTTCTATCTTCTGCAGGGGCCCGCATGGCATTGTTTTAACATAGCACAGTGCTTTTTATCTTAGGAACCCTATAATTATGTTCTGAGAAACCCCAAGCCCTCTCTAATAGCGCGTCTGAGATCAGATGTATTGTAAATTCTTCTGTATTTGTTAACAATTTTCAAATGACATAAAAATTGCAGGGAACCCTTCACAGATATAAAGGAAAAAGCCCGGGCGCTACCCCACAGTTTGGTGAATAAGAAAAACTTGCTTATTCTTAATAAAACAACACAACCTTATGAGTCCTAAAAGGTTCTCATCTGTTTTGCGGTCTCCGTCTATGACAATAAACCCCATGAAGGATCTATCCAGGATACTTAGGAAATATAGAAACAAAGAAGAAAAGGGGGAGCACAGATGGAGATACACAGAATGACAGTTTAACAATTCTGGGATATAGGTCCCCAAGTTAGTGGATGGGCTGATGGTAGAGTGTATAATATCAAAAAATACTTACACGGCCTTGTGTAAGTGTTATCTCATCAAGGTTTCTTTTCTTTATCGTCTTTCTGTGTCTTCCTTAAACTGGATCTCTTTTCTTCTTCTTGAGTCTTGATGGTAGATTCTTCTGATGACCAGCTGCTTTTCTCAAGTGATGTGTCCCTCAAAAGGAATTGATAACAAAAGCATCAGGGATGGTATAATTCTTGAGGGGCAATAATTTATAATAAGGTGATAACAGGGATATAAGTAAATGCAGAAAAATAATACTGCGTGCACTCACACGGGCAAGTGTGAGTGGACTTTTTTAGGAGGGTATCTCTATTTTCACACCACCCCAAATATAGGGGAACGAAAACAATGGATAATCCTATGAAAAAGAAAGGATATAAAAGTTAAAGTGAATGGGGAAGGAATATAACATAATATAGTACTCACACGGCTACGTGTGAGCCCCCACGTGGAATGGTCTCTTGATATCTCAATGCTGTAGTTTTTTCTTCCGGATGAAAGAGAGTGCGTGCAGATCCAAGTGGAAAAAAAAATGCTTTATTTTAAAACACATATAAAACAAAAAAGCCCTCAGGTCTAACACCGAGGGGTCTAAAAGTCCTAAAAATGCCCGTCCGTTTCCAGAAGATATATAACCAGGGCGCGTGGTGCGCAGGCAAACTTAATCCGCGTCCGGGTACAGTCCTTAGCTCCTCTGCCCTGCTTCTAGACGGTGGCCTCACTGGTACAAAATGGCTCAAAGGTTAGAACAACGCGTTTCGCCCTTTCTTGGGCTTCCTCAGGTTCCGTACGCGCCCTGGATATATATCTTCTGGAAACGGACGGGCGTTTTTAGACTTTTAGACCCCTCGGTGTTAGACCTAAGGGCTTTTCTGTTTTATATGTGTTTTAAAATAAAGCATTTTTTTTTTCCACTTGGATCTGCACGCACTCTCTTTCATCCGGGAGAAAAAACTACAGCATTGAGATATCAAGAAAAGAGACCATTCCAAGTGGGGGCTCACACGTGGCCGTGTGAGTACTATATTATGTTATATTCCTTCCCCATTCCCTTTAACTTTTATATCCTTTCTTTTTCATAGGATTA
This sequence comes from Ascaphus truei, assembly GCF_040206685.1. Classification (NCBI taxonomy): domain Eukaryota; kingdom Metazoa; phylum Chordata; class Amphibia; order Anura; family Ascaphidae; genus Ascaphus; species Ascaphus truei. Next base: position 11,137,355 of record NC_134497.1, read on the forward strand.
TCCATTGTTTTCGTTCCCCTATATTTGGGGTGGTGTGAAAATAGAGATACCCTCCTAAAAAAGTCCACTCACACTTGCCCGTGTGAGTGCACGCAGTATTATTTTTCTGCATTTACTTATATCCCTGTTATCACCTTATTATAAATTATGGCCCCTCGGGAATTATACCATCCCTGATGCTTTTCTTTGTTATCAATACCTTTTGAGGGACACATCACTTGAGAAAAGCAGCTGGTCATCAGAAGAATCTACCATCAAGACTCAAGAAGAAGAAAAGAGATCCAGTTTAAGGAAGACACAGAAAGAAGATAAAGAAAAGAAACCTTGATGAGATAACACTTACACAAGGCCGTGTAAGTATTTTTTTGATATTATACACTCTACCATCAGCCCATCCACTAACTTGGGGACCTATATCCCAGAGTTGTTAAACTGTCATTCAGTGTATCTCCATCTGTGCTCCCCCTTTTCTTCTTTGTTTCTAACCCTTCACAGATGCCTGGGGAACTCCTGTTTTAAAAAAAAACAATTGGTAACCACTTCACAGTTGGAGGTCAGAGAAGCATCTCAGCTGCACGGATGGAGTTAGGAGATTTTAGTCCTGTGCTGTATGCCAATACCACTTTGCAAATGCAGCATCGCTGCTTGGTTTTACGTGCCTGGCATACATTGTCATCAAACCCAAATTGACATACTAAATACTAGGTAGAGAAAACCAAGCCTGCATGATTTTCCCCTCTCAATTTATTGGTGGAGGGAAATGGAAGTTGATGCAGTTGCCCGTGCTACAGACAATCTGATACCTTCTTTAACTAATGGTTTATGGAGATGTTTATGTCCAAACGCTTATTTTTAACAAGCATTGCTTTTTTTGGGGGGGTGGGGATTGTAATTCCTCACTTGGAATGAATGTTACAAATAAGCAACAGCAGCGCCAGCTCATTATAAAACCCCAGTGCAGCACGCTTTCTTTTCCTCTCTATTCATCCCGTGTGTGTGTTTTTTATTTGTTGTTTTTGGCATTTTCCTTTAAAACAGGGGTAGCCAACTCCCAGTCCTCAAGAGCTACCAGCAGGTCACATTTTCAGGATGTCCCTGCTTCAGCACAGGTGGCTCATTGAGCACTGATTGAGTCACCTGTGCTGAAGCAGGGACATCCTGAAAACCTGACCTGTTGGTAGCTTTTGAGGACTGGATTTGCCCACCCCCTGCGTTACAATGTAAATGTGCACTTCTGATGTCACCATGATCTAGGACAGGGGTGCGCAAATTGGTGGGCACAACATTTCCGGGGGGGGGAGGGGTGTGTGCTTACAGAGGCACCGCACGTTTCCCCACAACATGTAAATTAAATGCCGGGGGAGCACGCAATTCGTCAATTGCCTTGTCTCTGGCATTTCAAAAGTTTGCACCCCCCTGAAATAGAGGACCTAAAACTGTGAGGGGACAGGAAAATATAACACACATGATACACAAGCTCGCCAGAGCACACTTGTAAGGTTCATTTTTCTGTGCTACGTTGCTGTTTATGTAGATGAGCATCATATCTGCTACTTCTCTATGATCTACATTTAAAGGACTCTTTTCCCTAGATAATTGCCTTAGATATATTATTTATATATATATATATATTTTTACATATTTGTGATTTGTATTGGTTCTGACATTAGAAACCCTTAGGGAGAAAACTGCTGAGGACCCAGTGCCAAATAATCGACTGAGTGCAAAAGTTGACCCTCCAATATTCAGTCGAGTCCTTCAGCATAAACGCGTTCAAAAAGAAACCTTTCAGATTTCCAGGTAGAGCGGTACGTTTCTCTTGTATAGAATTAGATCAAGGGAATTCTTGAGTTAATTTTATTTTTAGCATTATATGTATTATTGTTATTTATGTCTACACATTTATTCCTCGAAGCATTAAAGCACCCCTGCATTAATAATGCCATTTCTAAGGGTATCTACATTACTACCAAGTATGTGTCTCCGGGCTATAAAAGATGCTAATTATGCTGTCGGGTGTAAAAAGAGAAATAAATCGTATATTTCATGCAGGCTCAGTATAGTGCTGATTGGGTAGTACTTCCAGGGTCATAATCTGCTTAGCTATGTCACCAATAAATCTGTTCACATGTCCGACACAGTTGGCGTTGGGTGTATAGCACAAGAATGTAATGTGATGTCCAATCATGAGGATTGAATGTAGAACAAAAGAGCATGTAAAAGTCATTAAAGATGCTTCATGGGAGGGTGAATAAAGTTCAAATGTGAGTGATGGCTGTGTGTGACCTTAGGAGAGAGGCACGTTATCTCCAATGTGCCACGGGCATCACATAATGAGATTATCAGGCACAGGTCCATAGAGAGTTTATAAAGTCTGTGTGCATATATAAGGATAACATGGCATTGATTTGTATATTCTCTCTCCTCTCCAAAGTATTTCGCAGTGTAATTAGGGCTACCGTAAGTACAGATAGCTATTTAACAAGGCAATTCCTTTTGTATTGAGGCATTGGGCTCCTTTCTGCGCTCTATCATGCAATTCTAGCGTCGAAAGGGAGGAGTTACCAGATGCATGTGTGACCCCCTCCCTATTGGGGTTACTATATAGGGTTAAAGGAGTGTTCTAGTCAACCACCCTGGTGATGGAGTTCTGCCAATCACCAGGCAGGAGTTTAGCCCCGCCCCGTCTCACCCAGAGACAAGAGAAATGAGCCGTAGGATTCTAGGGACCGTTGGTGAACGTTAGGGACCGTTGCCTCAGACCTCTGGAAGAGGAGCCGAGGAGAGGACCCATTTGTATATAGTTGTAAATATAAATGGATAGTTAAATAGGTGAATGTTAGAACAGTAAGCTGCCAGGTAACTAATGTCAGGAATAGAGTAACACGATAGTTGCAGAGTTATTGTACATAGGACTTTTTGGCAGAGCTTACAATCTATGTTTTTGGCGCCCGAAGCACAGGGAGATAAAGTGACTTACACAAGGTCACAAGGAGCCGACACCGCGGTTTGAACCAGGCTCCCCCTGCTTCACACGTGGTCATTGTTTTTAGCTTTCGCGCCTTTACTCACTGAGCCGCTCCTTCAGCCTTACTGCGAGCCGTGTGTTGGTGTAGCATACAACGCGTTGCTGGCTGGAATGGGACATCTTCGTCGCAGTCATCTCGCAGCGACCAAGTCTGCGGCGGCGTTCGGCCGCAGAGGGCTGCGCTGCAGCTGAACGCTCCCCCGCCGTCTGCTTCTCCAGTAAGGTCATTTAATTTAAGGGTTCAATTAGCGGTTAGGGTAGGGTGTTAAGCATAGGGTTTTTAGGGTAAGGGGTGAAGGTTTTTAAGGTAGGAGATAGCATTAGATTAGGGGTTTTTAATGTAAGGTTAGGGACTTACCTTGGCAGCCAAAGGTCCCAGCGGCAAAGTGAGTAGCGGCTAAACGCCGGCAGAGATTTGGTCGCAGCAAAACAGCCGCAACCAAATGTCCTAGAGACCGTTGCTGCCATTACAGCGAACGACTTCTGTTGGAAAGGAATACATTTCTGCCTTTTAATTGTGACAAGAAAGGACCACAGTCCTGGAATTATTACCATTCCTAACACTGTAGCGGTAGAAACCCTAACAAATCCTTGTGATGTACGGTGAAGAAACCCCTCTGGTGTGTGTCAGTTATTGGCCTTTGTTTGATAGCATTATTATACACTCAATACTCCTATGCTTGCAGGTGCCAATAAAAGTCGTAATGATGAGAACCAAATTACATTGCTGCGTTAATACCCAGGCCATGCTGCTGTCAGCAGATTTTCTTTGGTAAAGGGAATGCAAGCTGTACCATTCGGTGTTTGGCTAATGGCCGTGCACCTAAGGGGATGGACGTTTTACTGCACAAAGAATCAATATGTCTCACTGTCCTCATTAAAAACATGTTAATCATTGGACTGTTTCAGGCTACATCAGCATTTTCATTCCCATTGTACGACTAACTGTTCAGAAGCATACAGATGTTGTACTGTAGAGCAGGGGTTCTCAACTCCAGTCTTCAAGACCCCCCCCCCCCCCCCAACAGGTCAGGTTTTCAGGATATCCCTGCTTCAGCACAGGTGGCTCAATCAGTCCCTGCTTCAGCACAGCTGGCTCAATCAATCCCTGCTTCAGCACAGGTGGCTGAATCAATCCCTGCTTCAGCACAGGTGGCTCAATCAATCCCTGCTTCAGCACAGGTGGCTCATTCAATCCCTGCTTCCGCACAGGTGGCTCAATCAATCCCTGCTTCCGCACAGGTGGCTCAATCAATCCCTGCTTCAGCACAGGTGGCTCAATCAATCCCTGCTTCCGCACAGGTGGCTCAATCAATCCCTGCTTCCGCACAGGTGGCTCAATCAATCCCTGCTTCCGCAAAGGTGGCTCAATCAGAGGCTCAGTCTTAGGGCCTCATGCAGAGAGCAGCGCTATTTAAAATTGGAGAGGGGAATAAAATGTAGCTTTAATGGAGAGTTTTATTCTCCATATGCAGAAAGGGCATAAAACTGCATTTAGAATCCTTTCTGCATATGGAGAGTTTCAACCGGCGATATGAGCGCTGTTGAAACTAGTGGGAAAAAAATCGAGTTTTTTTTTTTCTGCCCCACCGGCCGCCGAGAGCCAGCTTATTGGTGGAGAAGCAAAATGTAGAAAATCTCGCCATTTTTTTGGCGCGAACAGCCACTAGATGGTGTTCGCGGCTCTCTGAATACGGCCGTTTTAAACACTGGCGAGTTTCAGGAAAAAAAAAATGGCGCTTTTTTAAAATCTCGCCATTATCTGCCTTTCTAAAGGCAGAATTCGGCAAAACATGCCGCTTTCCCTGTTAGCGCTGCTCTCTGCATGAGGCCCTTAGACTGAGCTTCTGATTGAGCCACTTGTGTGGAAGCAGGGGTATCCTGAAAACCCAACCTGTTGGGGGGGGGGGGGGGGGTCTTGAGGACTGGAGTTGAGAATACCCCTGCTCTAGAGAGTTTGGGATATTACTTAAAGATTGAGTAGGGATACAATGTGAAAATGGGATTTTAATCTACAAACGACACAAATGACCAGCAAGAATGCAGCTATGCAATACATGTCTCTTTCCCTGCAGGAGAATAGGTTAATATTGTGTGTGTATCACTAAACCAGAGGTAGCCAACTCCAGTCCTCAAGAACTTCCAACAGGTCAGGTTTTCAGGATATCCCTGCTTCATCACAGGTGGCTCACTCAGTGGCTCAATGTTTGATTGAGCTACCTGTGCTGAAGCAGAGATATCCTGAAAACCTGACCTGTTGCTGGCCCTTGGGGGCTGGAGTTGTGTATTGGGAAAATGTGATAAAAAAAGATTATACTGTGTGTTTTTTCCCCCCATTGATATAAACGTGCGATCGGCGCGGCCGCTCGCCTCCAGAATGCATGTTCAGGAACCTCACGGCAACCGGATAAGGCAAAATACGGGGAAATACTAGAAACAATTCTCTTATATTTGTTAGTCGCGCTCACAATATGAAGATGCTTTTTGGCTTATCTGCTCGGTACCCGCGGTTGCACTTTGGGGTACAGGCGCCGATTCTCACTAGCAGCCGTTTTGCCTTCTCCATCACTTTTAATGACATAGTTGAAATAATGTTGTTTTTAGTTAACAATATATACTACACTATGTATTTTTTCCCCCCTCTTTCCTTCTGCAGAAATGCAGACCTGTCTGACATGCGAATGTGCTCACAAATGATATTTTTATTTGCTGTACAATGTAGTGGAGGGGCTTTGTCACCTTTTTACCCACCATAAGTTATATAATGTGTGGTTGAAATCTATTCCAACTTCATATTGCCGGTATTACCATCCTCACAATGGTGAGACCCAAAAGGTCGAAATAGCTGTCTGTGAGCAGGTTTACAGACTCTACACTTCTGTAACCCATGCTGTGTAATGTAGCAGGCATAAGTTTAAAGGGGTATATGTTAAAATGGATTAGAAGTAAAAAGTGACACTGTGCTCATTTGCATGTCATTACCCAGAATCCTTGACTGCAGTGCAAGCACTGTATGCTAAGAGATAATGGGGAAAAGCAGGGTTGCAGACCTGCCCGAGACATGTGAATGTGCTCACCAGTGGTTATTTTTATTTCCTGGAATGTTGCGCCACAGAATATTTTGTGATATATTGAAACATAATGCGGTAATTGACATGCCAATGGGACCGTGTGGGGGATATTTACATAACCCTTTGAGTTCCCCATGGTGTAGCCACCATGTCCTGGGATCCGCCGCTCAGGAGGTCCCCGTGGCGTCGTGGCTGTCATTGGTGTTGAGCTCGGCCTTTCTAGGGGAGATCGTGGTTTGTGCTGATCTGGACAGGATCTAGGAACAGAAGAGGGTTCCTCTTCCATTTGCGTCATGATGTGCGGAAGGGGCTGGGGTACTCGGGCACTCGAGAGGTTAACAACCAGTAAGAAACTTTACTGTCCATTCAATTCAACGAGCCATAAGGTGCCCGACCATTTAGCACTGCTTAGTAATATGCCCCTGTATCTCTTAAAGCAGCTAATTCCTCTCCAGAATAGATATAGCTTTTATTTGTTTTATATTATCTGAAATGGGGGTTCCCCGGCTGCTGAAATGTGCAATGTTCAGCCCTTGGAAGCCCCCTGCTCCGTACGGTAGTTACAGTTGTTCTCCCTAAAATATGTCGCAGAATAAAGACGGTGTGCCCCAATGACCGTGACTTTCTATTGGTGCTTCAGGCGGAAGGTCGGCGTGGCAGTTTGCTTGGCATTGCTCTAGCATGGGTCTGCGACCCCCCGGCTCTGTTAGTAAACAGATGGGCCTCTGTCCGGGTGACCAGCCGGCGTTAGAGGTTGAGCCTGGCCAGAGGTTGGGCAACACTTCCACGTTCCCGGCTGCTGCTAGAGAGGAGGAGGAGGGGGGGGGGGAGAAGAGAGAGAGAGAAGGGGGAAGAATAGAGAGGAGGAGGGGGGGGAGAAGACAGAGAAAAGGGGAAAGAATAGAGAGGAGGAGGGGAGGGAGAAGAGAGAGAGAAGGGGGAAGAATAGAGAGGAGGAGGAGGGAGGGGGGGAGAAGAGAGAGAGAAGGGGGAAGAATAGAGAGGAGGAGGGGGGGGGAGAAGAGAGAGAGAAGGGGGAAGAATAGAGAGGGGGAAGAATAGAGAGGAGGAGGCGGGAGGGGGGGAGAAGAGAGAGAGAAGGGGGAAGAATAGAGAGGAGGAGGGGGGGAGAAGAGAGAGAAGGGGGGAGAAGAGAGAGGAGGAGGAGGGAGGGGGGGAGAAGAGAGAGAAGGGGGAAGAATAGAGAGGAGGAGGGGGGGGGGAGAAGAGAGAGAGAAGGGGGAAGAATAGAGAGGGGGAAGAATAGAGAGGAGGAGGCGGGAGGGGGGGAGGAGAGAGAAGGGGGAAGAATAGAGAGGAGGAGGGGGGGAGAAGAGAGAGAAGGGGGGAGAAGAGAGAGAAGGGGAAGAATAGAGAGGAGGATGGGGAGGAAGAGAGAGAAGGGGGAAGAATAGAGAGGAGGAGAAGGAGGGGGGGGAGAAGACAGAGAGAAGGGGGAAGAATAGAGAGGAGGATGGGGGAGAAGAGAGAGAGAAGGGGGAAGAATAGAGAGGAGGATAAGGAGGGGGGGGGAGAAGACAGAGAAGGGGGAAAAATAGAGAGGAGGAGGGGGGGAGAAGAGAGAGAAGGGGGAAGAATAGAGAGGATGAAGAGGAGGAGGGGGGAGAAGAGAGAGAGAAGGGGGAAGAATATAGAGGAGGAGGAGGGGAAGAATAAAGAGATTTGGGGGGGGAGAATAGAGAGGAAGGGGGGGAAGAAATTGAGTGAGAGGAGATGATGGGGGGAGAGAGAGAAAGGTGAGGGTGAGAGGAGAGCGTGTCTATACAGCATATGTATGTATCCTGTATGTGATTGTCTTGGTGTAATTATAGTCATGCATGTATTGCGGCTCTGGAAATATTTTGTTATAGGAAAAAAAAAAAAAGGGCTCTCCTTCCTGGAAAGGTTGCAGACCCCTGTGCTATCATATCATCTGGTATCTCTGAAACGTCATAAGGGTAGGTTTATTGGCTCATCTGCTTTACATAGCAGTTACTGAGCCCCTACCAATTTCCCAATTAGTGCAGGTATAATACACCCCAGTGTCAGTCTGGACATCACCCTTCAATGAATGGTAGTGAATGTGTAAGGCTGACAGAGAGATGTATATGTGTAAGTTGTATTATATTTGCACCAGGGAATTTGTGCACTCTGTTTACCTTTATAGCAAAGGTAAGTATGATACTGGCTTTCGCCAGATTTTAATTGCACTACTCACATAAGCTCATGCTTTATTTAACCCCTTCAGGGCTTTAACACCTTTTTCTCCAGTCCATGGGACAATTATTACATGTATATACAGTATAGTGTAGGTGCTTGCATTAAACGGGTTGCCTTGACGTGGCATGCAGGCTTACAAATGCTTTGGCCAAAGGGTTTAACAAAAGACCCTTTTTCATGAGAATATTATTTTATTATTTTATCTTAGCCTAATTGGTAGGAGCGCAGGAATCGTTCTTTTTTTTTTCTTCCATATAATCTGGTGCTACGTTCAACATGGCAGCCCCCAAAAGGCCAGAAACTATCACTGTAACCCAATAAAGTGGTGAAGCCGAGACAAGAGGATCATGAAGTTCATTATCCACAGATGACTCAGAGCTTTGGTGGCTGAGTCTGGGATCAGAAATCACAAGTCTTTACAAACCCACAAAACAAAGACATTTCAAGGTAAGAGTCTAAGCTGTAAGGAAATGCAGGAGGAATGAGGACAACAAACAGGATACAAGTTCATAAGACAGTGCTCTGAAAAGGTTTGTGTTAAAGGAGCACTACAAGCAGGGTGGTTATATATCTATAGCTATATCTTTATTTATATAGCGCCAAAAGTGTACTCGGCGCTTCACAAAGAATACAGTACAGGGAATTATACTAATACAATAAGTGCAGACAATAGGAAATCAGACAATAGGAAAGGAAATCCCTGCCCCGAAGAGCTTACAATCTAAGTGATATGATGGGAGACTTAGAGACAGCAGGTGAGGGAATAAGTGCTGTAGATGGCAGTGCTTGGGCACAATGGGTGGTAGGGGTGACTGTAACTGTGGGACAATAGCCATGAGTGCAGGCTATTGGGATGCTTGATTTGTGTGACGAGTTTTAAGTTTAGTCAGTATTAAATCAGATAGATTAACACCATTAGTAGGGGAAGAGGTGGCAGGGATGCGTGGGTGAGAGCAGGTGTGTATGTGGCAGGGGGGATTGCCACTTTAAAAGAGAGACACATCTACTATGTCACTTTATTATTAGTTATGTAATAAAAGGAGATAAAACGCGATGGCCTCAGGCCGAGTTTATAGTTGGGGCGACGGCGACGTGACTGCGGGACGTCAGCCGTCGCCGCCCTATAGCGATTCCTGCACTCTAGTGCAGAAGACCAGAGATCGCGACCGGGAGGCGTGGCCATGAGCGGTTCGCCCTCCTTGGCTGAACCGCTCACGTGCCTCTGACGTCACGCGGAGATCGCTGCGGAAGTGAAAAATCCTCTGACTTCCACCGATCACGACCCCGTGACGTCACCCGCCGCGGACGCGCCTATCGTGGGCACCCGCGACAGAGCGCATGCACTTGCTACAGCGCAACGTCGCAGTCGCCGTAGCAAGTACTATACACTCAGCCTCAGGTGGCATCCCTTTTTTTTTGTGCAACACTCCAGCGGTGAAGTCCTGACCGCCCCATAACGTTTCCTCATGCACGGACTGTAATTTCTGCCATGACAGGCCAATCATTTCTGGTGTCCCAGGCTCTGCTGGAGTTTACAGGCCGCTGATCGCAAAAGTTTCATCACATATTATTTTCAGAAGGTAGTCTTTCGAGGGGAAAGTACCTCTCTACCTATAGACCACTGGTTAGATCCATGTATTACTGAGGATTAGGGAACATACTAAATCAACAATTGACATCTAATTGAACCAATTGCATTGAGGACAAAAAAAATGAACATCTTGAGGATTTTTTTTTTTTTTTTTAAAGAAAATTGTTATTTACATTTTGTTTTTGTAAATGCCTGTGACCAAATCAGATACAAATAAATCTCTCTCTCCTCTCTCTCTCCTCTCTCTCCTCTCTCTCTCCTCTCTCTCTCCTCTCTCTCTTCTCTCTCTCCTCTCTCTCTCCTCTCTCTCTCCTCTCTCTCTCTCCTCCCTCTCCCCTCTCTCTCCTCTCTCTCTCTCCTCTCTCTCTCTCCTCTCTCTCTCCCCCTTCAGAAATATAATACCAGAATGAGCGTTAAGACACGCAGAGTGTTTTCTAGGTAAGTGGGTTCACTTTAGAAGAGCAAAAACATTAATAAATAACAAAAGGCCGACATAAAATGAAAGACTATCGCTATCAGTGGCGTAGCTAGACACGTGGGGGCCCCCGGGCAAATTTTTTTTTCAAGGCCCCATTATGAGTGAACATACTCCGTAGATTCAGTAGTTTCCATCGGCCCAGCGCTCCCCCCAGCGTGTTGGCGGCCCTGTGAGCCCCCCCTCTTTTACACCTTCTCACTCTGCTCTATTCACCCCTCTCTCCTCATGTATTTCTCACCCCCCTGTTACACCCCCCCTCCTCGGCCATTACTCAGTAACCCTCTTCCCCCCCCCCTCCAAAAGGCCACACACACCATTTTTTGACTGAGCTACTGATTGAGCCACCAGTCCTTGAGGATATACAACTGCAAGAGAGGAGTGGAAATGTAATCAAAAGCAAAGAACAACTCTTTATTAAAAGGGAATATCAGTGAACTGAGATATTACCCAATATAAATTTACTCAAAACTCCAGGATATAGTGTCTTAAATTATTAATTGTATAATTGTTTCCTAGCATTACTATTTTCAGGAGTGTTACATTCAATTAGTGATGTACATACTATTTGAAATATGTGCTGCCTGTGTTTCCGTAAAAATTATATTGCTCTTAATTGCACATCATTAATTGTAGCGTACTGTATAAGCGGCAAAATCCTTTACATAAACCAGGCGCTTGTGTGCAAGCGTAAAAATATTGCTGAAATATTTCCCCCCACAGGTGTTAAAGGAGAAATGAGTGCTCTGGGGACCCCCTGCTTCCCGAGATACAGACATTCGTAAGGGGTTCCAATATCTTGGCACAGTTTAAAGCTCCTGCGTCACGCGGGCCAATAGGAAGCCGCCCCGGATGACATCACGGCTTCCTATTGGCCCACAGGGCACCAGAGCTTTGAAAAGCGGCCGTCATGTGAACCCTGCTAGACGAGCAGAGGGGCTACTGGTGCACCCCTACGTAGGTCTGTATCTCCGGAAGCAGGGGGTCCCCGGAGCTGAAATTAATGTGGTTCAGTGCCGGACACCCCTTGCTTCAATCCGGTGGTGACGAAAATTCGCCAGAAAAATCACCAGCTTGGAGTGCCTCTTTAGTGGCGTGTAAAAAGGAAAATTGTATGTTTAAGGCAAAAAAAGAAAAAGTAGTATCTGCAGCACAATCGTCCGCCATATTGAATCTATAAACCCCCGAAGAGCCTGTTTCAGCGGTGGATCGCCAAATTTGCCTACCCTAGGCACTTGCCTGTGTCTGCCGCCTCCTTTCTGCCGCCCTCCTGCTCCTTTGGAATCCCGATGTCAAATGACGCCGCAACGTCACCAATGTGACGTCGTACGGGACGTCACGTTGCCATGGCATTGAGACGCAGCGTGACGTCGCGGTGGGGGCGTCTGCAGCATAATTTGACGCCGAGGTTCCAAACGTCACATCATGTTTGTACACGCTCTGCGTATGGATTAAAACAGAGCAAGCTTTTTACAGCTTTGATCCCTGCGTGCTTCCTTCACAACTAGGGTGGTCAGGGGGCTTCTCCAAAAACAGTGGGCACAGTGGTGACACCCGCTGCCACGCGCTGACATACTCTCGCCCAGGCTCCTGACACCTCCTCTTGATTGGCTGCTGCTGGATCATGTAGCCAATCAGGATGGAGGAAGCTGCCTAGCCGGCTCGCAATAACCCTGCTCGCAGCCTGCTCGGGAAATCCATCCACGGCTTGCGGAATCAGAGGACTGTATTGGTTATTATTATAAAGAATCACCCCTTTTTGAGATTGATCCGCTGAAATCTGCAGGACCAAAAGGGACCGGCCAATCCACTGCGGATTCAAAACCGCCCTCCCAAAAATTCACCCATATCTGCTCACGGGGTCTTGTAATGTATAAAAATATCAATTTAATACAAGGAAGGATCAAGGGTTTGTCACGGGTCCAAGAGTGGACTGAAACATTGATCCTTTTCCGTACAGCTCAACCCCGTTATAGCGCGATCCGGCAAGCTTTACACATACACCACCCCCCCTACCTCTGGGGGTGCTGGGGATCGGGCTGCTGGGGATCGGGCTGCTGGGGGAAGTGCTGGGGGAAGTGCTGGGGCTGCTGGGGGAAGTGCTGGGGGAAGTGCTGGGGATCGTGGGGGGGGATCGGGCTGCTGGGGGAAGTGCTGGGGATCGTGGGGGGGGATCGGGCTGCTGGGGGAAGTGCTGGGGATCGTGGGGGGTATCGGGCTGCTGGGGGAAGTGCTGGGGATCGTGGGGGGGATCGGGCTGCTGGGGGAAGTGCTGGGGATCGTGGGGGGGATCGGGCTGCTGGGGGAAGTGCTGGGGCTGCTGGGGGAAGTGCTGGGGATCGTGGGGGGGGATCGGGCTGCTGGGGGAAGTGCTGGGGCTGCTGGGGATCGTGGGGGGGGATCGGGCTGCTGGGGGAAGTGCTGGGGATCGTGGGGGGGGATCGGGCTGCTGGGGGAAGTGCTGGGGATCGTGGGGGGGATCGGGCTGCTGGGGGAAGTGCTGGGGCTGCTGGGGGAAGTGCTGGGGATCGTGGGGGGGGATCGGGCTGCTGGGGGAAGTGCTGGGGATCGTGGGGGGGATCGGGCTGCTGGGGGAAGTGCTGGGGCTGCTGGGGGAAGTGCTGGGGATCGTGGGGGGGATCGGGCTGCTGGGGGAAGTGCTGGGGATCGTGGGGGGGATCGGGCTGCTGGGGGAAGTGCTGGGGCTGCTGGGGGAAGTGCTGGGGATCGTGGGGGGGATCGGGCTGCTGGGGGAAGTGCTGGGGATCGTGGGGGGGATCGGGCTGCTGGGGGAAGTGCTGGGGCTGCTGGGGGAAGTGCTGGGGATCGTGGGGGGGATCGGGCTGCTGGGGGAAGTGCTGGGGCTGCTGGGGGAAGTGCTGGGGCTGCTGGGGGAAGTGCTGGGGCTGCTGGGGGAAGTGCTGGGGCTGCTGGGGGAAGTGCTGGGGCTGCTGGGGGAAGTGCTGGGGCTGCTGGGGGAAGTGCTGGGGCTGCTGGGGGAAGTGCTGGGGCGGCCGGCGCCTCACTCCTACCTCCGATCGGGTGCGCGGCGGCCATTGTTTTTAAAATTAGCGCGGCCCCAGTGAAAACGCGGTCGGATCGGGTGGCCCCCGAGGACCGCGTTATAACGGGTTTCAGCTGTACTAAAATGATATTTGTACACATTACAAGACCCCGGGAGTGCCTGCACTTTGGTGATCCCCTCCGGATTTCATACACCCTACCAAAGGATAGAGGATCCAGGTCCAGCCCCGTGGGATGCCCCGACCAGGGGTCTAGGACACTACAAACGTATCAAGAGTGGGTGCTGAGACAAAAAATCTGGCCAAGATGTAGTAATAATGAAAAATTTGAGTCAACCACACCCAAAATAGGGAGAATTCAGTGGGTAGCAAAAAAGGTCATTTTATTGACTTAAAGAAGTTACAGTGGCATTCAACTATGGCTTCTTGAAGTTGACTCCATTTTTTCCTTGCTCCTACCAAGTGACATTACTGCAGAAGGTACTAACAGCATGTATTGAATATTGTTTGATTATGACACTTAATGGATCCTGATTGATGTCTGTTTTTTTAATTTTTTTTTATCTCAGATGCGTTAACACAGCAGTCCGGGCTGTTTCCTGGCAATTACTGATTGTCTGACAGGGTAAATAGTAACAACTGTCAACATGACAATATATATTTCCGAGGTGTCAGATTTTTATACACAGCTCTCTTTTTTTTTTTTCAATGTTTATTTTTGGCGCCTGAATCAGCAAAGATTCTAGATTCCTGTGTGCACGGTGGTTTGGAATGTTAAGAGATTGTAATGGGCCTTCCACGTGAATTGGCTTTGGTTTCCTTTGCATGAATAGGGAGGGGTATTGGTGTTACTGTGTAGGTGTAAATATTGGGGTGAAACTCAGCTCAAAAGTATATCACAAGTCGTTGTATAGTTTCATACAGCTTTTACATTGGGATTACAGTTTATAATCGATTTTAGAAGCCGAGGTCCCTAATTCATTTCGTTCATCCTTGACAGCAAGAATAAATCAGCTTGGCAGGTCTCTGCAACATTAATGAAGTCCACTTAAATTCAAGATACCAAACTCTGAACCTAACCGGACCCAAATTGTAGTTTGACCCGGGCAATCTGAATAGCGTCCAGGGAAAAAGGGGGAAAGTTTGCGCCAAAAAAGAAAGAATTATCCTACTGTTCAATTTGTGGTTCCAGTCCTTTCCACAGAGTGATCTCGCTGCCTGAGTCTTTCAGAGGTTATTCACCAACCTCTGTATGGATTTGAATAGAAAAAAGGGGTTGAATGTCCTCGGGCGCGTCACTCTGCTTGCGGCTCCACGACGTGTATTATATGCAAGGCAAAAGATAGAGAGAAGGGCCACAGTGAAAAAAGACAGCTTAGAATTTTGCACACTTTTTCATCAGGGTGGAGGGAAGGGGGGGGGGTGGTTGCGAGGGGTGAGAAATAAAGACAAGGGATGGCTATTGTTAATTCAAACTTGTTGACTGGGGACACACTCACATTAAAACTCTTAAAACTTGAATTGGTATTTCCTTCTCTTTTTGTAGTTGGTGTCCTCAACAGATGTCTTCTCTTCTATGTGTAGGTAGATGGGTTGAGGCCGAGGAGATGCCTTCTAAAATCTTCCTTAGTAAAAAATAAAGGGAAAAAATAGTGCAATACAATTTATTAACGAATAAAAACTTGAGATTTAAAACTTACAAGCGACCGATCAATTCGAGCATAGGAAGGAGATGCCGCCAGGTTCCACAATTGATCCCTTTCTGGGCAGTGATGTCCTGTATCGGCTGGTTCCCACTTGGCAGATGTATGCTGTCTGTGGCTTGGGTTGCAGGTAGCCGTGGTGCGGATGTCCAGAGCCCGTGCACAGGCTATGTCCTCCCCCTCCGGCTGCCTATCTTCCCCGTGCAGACAATTCCAGGCTTCTCTGCTCCGCTGTGCATGCGCATGCGCAGACGGCGAGATGCTGGGCCAGTGAAATCAGACCTCCTCACTATGGTGGCTTGTAGAGACCAAAAAACGTCAGACGCGTTTCGCCAATGCTTCCTCAGTGACGTCAGCAGCTTCGGGGTAGCAGTAGTCTTTTATACCTTGTGGAGTCTCTGATCTTAACCTTTGCATTGCTGGTTTTGCTCTGACTGATTATCATTCCTTTTTCAGCCAAAAATACACTATTACATCAATATACAATTAAAGTGTTACACATTTACATAGATTTAAAGACAGGTGGCATATTTAGAAAACCTTTCATTTCGTTCATCCTTGACAGCAAGAATAAATCAGCTTGGCAGGTCTCTGCAACATTAATGAAGTCCACTTAAATTCAAGATACCAAACTCTGAACCTAACCGGACCCAAATTGTAGTTTGACCCGGGCAATCTGAATAGCGTCCAGGCCCATGAACCCAATTTAGGACAATATTTAGGCATGGTCCAATCTTTTGTGTATTGACTTTTCCACGAAGAATGGACGATGAAGACTTAGCATGGATGACCAATTCACTTGACTTATTGAAAGACTAAGATTGCTGCTAAACTTTCTAGGTTGCGGTTCTAGTGAGACTATTGGACTAGAGTGCTAACACTAATGGTGTATTCTGTCTTCTAAGCACATGGTAAACATCTATACTTTTGTTTGATGGGACATCCAGTTTGAAACGCAGTGGGGTATCAGGTTGACCTTTGCAAAGGCCCTGCCCACGCCCACAAGTCATATAGGAAGCAATGCGTTCATTGTGCCTGGTCTCTCACACAAATCCTAGACACTCCACCAGTTCCCGCAGTACTTCAGTAATATCGGGAAGCGCTAATCCTGCAGTTGTGCAGTTTATTCCAACTGCAATCCCATAAGCTTTGAGAAATCCTTTTGTCAACAGAGAGAAGGGCACACGTCTGGAATGAATGGGCAGCTCTGCTTCAACACATAACTTATCATGCATGGTCTACCAGCAGAGCAATCTGACCCAGCATTAACTCCTTTAGTGCCAGAGCAATTGTGTTACAGGAAAGGGTTAACACAGATGGTTTTGCTTTCATATACTTGAAACCAACACTGTAGAAGAGCACATTCCCTCTCCATTTCTATTTTTCCACTTACACTGAGGGGGACAGAACATCCATCAGATAGAGTAAGCCTCTAGAGCCTTAGAATAAAAAGATATTCAGAGCTATGTTATGAAACATAACGAGATGAGAAATTGCGTTCGGGTCCAGCCTATATCACTCCTGATTACTGATATTAAGTTCTTTTAAGCACTTGAGAGCTTGCAGGGGATTAAAGTCATAATTCTGTGTCAATCCTCCTGCCATAGAAAGGTCCGGGTAAGTGATAACTCCCTGCTGCAGTAATGTAGTAATTCAGCGAAAAATCAGAAATAATTGATGAGGTGGGAGAAAGTAAAAACCATTGGCAGCTCACAAGCATATTCTCAAATTCTTTCTAACGTTGTGTCTTTTCATTCACACAGAGCAGTGAACCCCATCCTTCTGATACACAGGGATTTCGCCCCGTCCCCCTACTATTAATGATAGCAGTGGGGTAACAAATATTTACTTCTGGGAATTAGAGGCAGTATAAGCAGCACTTTAAATGTGTTAATATATGCGACTTTGATTACCTTTATTGAAACCTAATTACCTAAGCTGCCGATCAATTCATTCTCCCGTGACCTATCAGCAAAAATTCCTGCTTGCCAGGGTTCACTAAATGAATGTCTTTCCGTTTCAATCCAACCTTCAGTCAGTGTAACTCAGCAGCTACAATGTATCCTGATATTACTAAGGTAACTATTGTTACAGTTTGCAGCTTAAACTGCTGGGAACATTGGCAACAAATGATAACAAACAGGAAAGTGTTACAAATATCTTGCACTACTGGGGAGAGGGGCTAAACCCTGCAATATAAATCAAAGGATGCTCTGTATATTAAAACTCATTAAAAATTGTTTTAACGGTTGAACAATAATAAAAAATTAAATGCAGTATGTATTATCTAATACTACAGAACTGATTTATTATTTTTAAAAAAAAAACACGTGTAGGATATTACTTGAATTGCTCTTTTAAGACCCCATATTTTCATAAACGCCTGTCAGTTTCCCAAACAGGGGACTTTTAGGGTTGAAATAATCCTAGAGGAAATGTATGCTTCCTTAAATTCTCCCTGGTAATGGTTAAATGTACATTCATACTGCATCTTCTTTCTATATTAGAGAAACATTAAAGTGAGCCTATATTTTTAAACAAATACAACAACATTTATTTCTTATATAAATGAACCTTTTTATTGGGGTTCAGAAAGGTTTGTGCACTTAGAATAAATTCGCCGTATTTTAGCACAGAATGCGTTGAGCGCCTCTTGTGGACAGAAGCGGGAAATGTAGTTCATTGAAAGCCAACCACACCACCAAAATAGTTTTACAGCTGTTGGCTATTTCACTTTTCATTACCAACGGACACAGGGGTCCTACAAATCCTCACCGGCTGAGTTTTTTTTCCGACTATTCTCTCATTTTTAAATATTTGTTCACATTTTTCAATGTTCTGTAATTCTCTGTAAATATTTTTTTTTGGTAAGTTATATAGTTACACAGTAGTTACATAGTTACACAGTAGATGAGGTTGAAAAAAGACATATGTGAATCAAGTTCAACCTGTGCTAAATTTAGATGACAGATACTTATCCTATATATAGTATACTAGCTTATATACCCGGCGTTGCCCGGGATAACATTTTCCCGCTCCGCCTCGCTCTACGCTCACCCCCCTTCACAGTTCCGATTTCCCCTTCACATCTCCAATTCTTCACCCGGGTGACCGGGAGGGTTGGGATTCCCCCCCCCCTCCCCAGCTAGGCGGTGTCTCCCTGGGTGGGCGGGTTGGAATCTCCCCCCCTTCAGAGGTTAGCGGCGGTTGCTCACCTTTGGTTAGTGATTTCCCCCCCCCCCCCTTCCTTCAGAGCTCAGCAAGAGTGTGTCACTTGGGGGGCGGGAGGGTTGATTCTGCCCCCCAGTCGCAGGCGGGAGGGTTGTGCGGCTCACTGCAGGTGGGTTAGTGACAGGGTGCGGCGGCACCCTGCGGGCATCTCTGCGGCGGCTGACTTTGGGTGCGGTGTGTATTGTATGTCTTTATTTATATAGCGCCATTAATGTACATAGCGCTTCAGGGGGTGTGACAGGGGGGGTGGTGGCAGCGGACTTACTGTGGGGCGGGGTGTCCGCTGCGGTGGCGGGCGGGAGCAGGGTCGTCAACAGAAAGCATGGGGCCCAGGACAAATGAAAGGAGCAGGACACCCCCCTTCACCCCCCCCTCCCAACCCATAGCGCACCTACCAGGGAAAAATATTTTTTAGCGCACAACTTGAACGTAACTGTTTTGTTATTGTCACACCGAAAAAAAGATTACAATGCAACCTGTTTCTTTTTATATTTTCCACAAAAGACAGGTGAGTGACTGGGTGCGTGACTGGGTGTGCGGGTGGGTGCGCGGGTGGGTGACTGAGTGGGTGCGCGGGTGAGTGGGTGCGCAGGTGGGTGGGGGCGCGGGTGGGTGCGCGGGTGGGTGACTGAGTGGGTGCGTGGGTGAGTGGGTGCGCGGGTGAGTGGGTGCACGGGTGGGTGGGTGCGCGGGTGGGTGACTGAGTGGGTGCGCGGGTGGGTGACTGAGTGGGTGCGCGGGTGGGTGACTGAGTGGGTGCGCGGGTGCGTGACTGAGCGGGTGCGCAGGTGGGTGACTGAGTGGGTGCGCGGGTGAGTGGGTGCGCGGGTGCGTGGGTGAGTGGGTGCGCGGGTGGGTGACTGAGGGAAGGTGCGCGGGTGGGTGACTGCGCGGGTGCGCGGGTGAGTGGGTGCACGGGTGAGTGGGTGACTGAGTGGGTGACTGAGTGGGTGCGCGGGTGGGTGACTGAGCGGGTGCGCGGGTGGGTGACTGAGCGGGTGCGCGGGTGGGTGACTGAGTAGGTGACTGAGTGGGTGCACGGGTGAGTGGGTGGGTGAGCGGGTGGGTGCGCGGGTGAGCGGGTGGGTGCGCGGGTGGGTGCGCGGGTGAGCGCCCCCCTCCCCTTGCACATCAGTCTCCCCCCCTCCCCTTGCACATCATCCTCCCCCCCTCCCCTTGCACATCATCCTCCCCCCCTCCCCTTGCACATCATCCTCCACCCCTCCCCTTGCACATCATCCTCCCCCCCTCCCCTTGCACATCATCCTCCCCCCTCCCCTTGCACATCATCCTCCCCCCCTCCCCTTGCACATCATCCTCCCCCCCTCCCCTTGCACATCATCCTCCCCCCCTCCCCTTACACATCATCCTCCCCCCCCCTCCCCTTGCACATCATCCTCCCCCCCCTCCCCTTGCACATCATCCTCCCCCCCTCCCCTTGCACATCATCCTCCCCCCCTCCCCTTGCACATCATCCTCCCCCCCTCCCCTTGCACATCATCCTCCCCCCCTCCCCTTGCACATCATCCTCCCCCCCATCCCCTTGCACATCATCCCCCCCCCTCCCCTTGCACATCATCCTCCCCCCCCTCCACTTGCACATCATCCTCCCCTTGCACATCATCCTCCCCCCCCCTCCCCTTACACATCATCCTCCCCCCCTCCCCTTGCACATCATCCTCCCCCCTCCCCTTGCACATCATCCTCCCCCCCTCCCCTTGCACTTCATCCTCCCCCCCCTCCCCTTGCACTTCATCCTCCCCCCTCCCCTTGCACATCATCCTCCCCCCCTCCCCTTGCACATCATCCTCCCCCCCTCCCCTTGCACATCATCCTCCCCCCTCCCCTTGCACATCATCCTCCCCCCCCTCCCCTTGCACATCATCCTCCCCCCCCTCCCCTTGCACATCATCATCCCCCCTCCCCTTGCACATCATCATCCCCCCCCTCCCCTTGCACATCATCATCCCCCCCCTCCCCTTGCACATCAACATCCCCCCTCCCCTTGCACATCATCATCCCCCTCCCCTTGCACATCATCATCCCCCCCTCCCCTTGCACATCATCATCCCTCCCCCTCCCCTTGCACATCATCATCCCTCCCCCTCCCCTTGCACATCATCATCCTCCCTCCCCTTGCACATCATCATCCCCCCCTCCCCTTGCACATCATCATCCCCCCCCTCCCCTTGCACATCATCATCCCCCCCTTGCACATCATCATTCCCCCCCTGATCGGCTCCCCCGGGGAGGAAGGGGAGAGCGGGCTTGGCTCGCAGGGGGAGGGAGAGCGGGCTCGGGAGGAGGAAAGCAGCCGCCGCCGCGGTCCGCACAGTGGGGCCGCGTGTTGTGCAGGCCTGTGCGGAGTGTGCGGCGTGCGGGAGAGGTGAGCGGCAGGGAGAGAGGCGAGGGCCGGAAGTGTGCGGCGTGCGGGAGAGAGGCGAGGGCCAGAAGTGTGCGGCGTGCGGGAGAGAGGCGAGGGCCGGAAGTGTGCGGCGTGCGGGAGAGAGGCGAGGGCCGGAAGTGTGCGGCGTGCGGGAGAGAGGCGAGGGCTGGAAGTGTGCGGCGTGCAGGAGAGAGGCGAGGGCCGGAAGTGTGCGGCGTGCGGGAGAGGTGAGCGGCAGGGAGAGAGGCGAGGGCCGGAAGTGTGCGGCGTGCGGGAGAGAGGCGAGGGCCGGAAGTGTGCGGCGTGCGGGAGAGAGGCGAGGGCCGGAAGTGTGCGGCGTGCGGGAGAGAGGCGAGGGCCGGAAGTGTGCGGCATGCGGGAGAGAGGCGAGGGCCGGAAGTGTGCGGCGTGCGGGAGAGAGGCGAGGGCCGGAAGTGTGCGGCGTGCGGGAGAGAGGCGACGGCCGGAAGTGTGCGGCGTGCGGGACAGAGGCGAGGGCCGGAAGTGTGCGGCGTGCGGGAGAGAGGCGAGGGCAGGAAGTGTGCGGCGTGCGGGAGAGAGGCGAGGGCCCGAAGTGTGCGGCGTGCGGGAGAGAGGCGAGGGCCGGAAGTGTGCGGCGTGCGGGAGAGAGGCGAGGGCCGGAAGTGTGCGGCGTGCGGGAGAGAGGCGAGGGCCGGAAGTGTGCGGCGTGCGGGAGAGAAGCGACGGCCTGGAGTATGCGGCGTGCGGCCTGAGAGGGGCTGATGGTGGGCTTCGAGGGGGGGTGGTAATGCGGGTGTGAGGGACTGATCCGGCGGGGGTGCGGATGGAGGTTGCGGCCCGGGTGTGGCCGGTGGGTTTCGCGGCAGATGGAGGGCCGGGTGTGAGGTGCGGCTGGGGGGGTTGCAGGGGCACTCGGTGAGGAGAATCTGCGGCTGCACTACGCTCAGAGGGGCACGCGGTGTAGGCGTGGAGGGCGGGACACACGGGGGGGGAGGGGGCGAGGTACACCGGCCAATGAGAGCCGTAGGGGGGGTGGGACACCGGGGGGGGGTGAGCCAATGAGAGCCGTGGGAGGGCGGCGGCCGACGGACCAATCAGATTCCCCCTAGACACGGACATACAATGGTTTCAAAAATATAGATATAGATTGATCCAGAGGAAAGAAACAAAAACCCCAGTGACATTATCTAATGATATCTCATAAGGGGAAAAATAAATTCCTTCCTGACTCCAAGAATTAGCAATCAGATTACTCCCTGGATCAAAATCCTTCCCATGTATACTTATTTGGTATATCCCTGTATACCTTTCCAGAAAGAAAGGATGAATTATTGACTGAAAAACAAGAACTTGCCGTGACTTTTTTCAAACTCCAACAAATTTGCGAATATTCAAAAATGCGAGAAAAAAACCACCATATTCTCTGCAAATACAAATTCTGGTGGATAATTCACCTATCTCACAATGCATGTGCAAGTGATAACGTGAGAAGCTTATGGTCTTTATTACTTAACTCAGGGGGTGCTCATTTCCAGTCCTCAAGACATCCCAACAGGTCAGGTTTACAGGCTATCCCTAGTTCAGCACAGGTGGCTCAACCAGTTCCTGCTTCAGCACTGGTAGCTCAATCCGTCCCTGCTTCAGCACATGCTGCTCAATCAGTCTATGTGCAAACACAGGCGACTCAATCAGTCCCTGTGTCAGTACTGGTGGCTCAATCAGTGCCTGCTTAAGCACAGGTTGCTCAGTCAGTCCCTGCTTCAGCATTGGTGGCTCAATCAGTGCCTGCTTAAGCACAGGTGGCTCAGTCAGTCCCTGCTTCAGCACTGGTGGCTCAATCAGTCCCTGCTTCAGCACAGGTGGCTCAATCAGTCCCTACTTCAGCACCTGTGGGTAATTCAGTGGCTCAATCTTTGACTGAGCAACTGATTGAGCCACCTGTGCTGAAGCAGGGATATCCTTAAAACCTGTTGGGAGTTGAGAACCCCTGGCAACATATTTTTTTAGTCCACAGATTTGTACTGATGTTTGAAGGTCAGGATGCAGACTTAATGGACAACAAAATACATATAGATACAGACCCCCCCACCCCCCAAACTTCATATAACAAAAATAAAGTGCAGGGCACGGTAACCACAGATGCAGCAGACTTTATAAACCCCCTTCAACGTAAAATACCGCACAAAATAACACTTAAAAAAAACCTGTGCATTAACTCCTTGACCGTTGTTTTCAAAAGCGATTCCGGAAAATAAGACGCCAGCGTTACCGCGACCCGTCTGGATACCGTGAGCGGTAACGCCTGCTACACGTGTACATCAGGTAGATAAAGTCCTTAAAGGATTTAGAGAAATGAGGACGCGTTCTTCTGCCCGCCCAATGCACCTACAACGAAGGCGGTTTTATTTATTTATTTGGCAATATAATCAAGTTAATGGGAAATCAGAGTGCAGCAAAATCAAGGTCAACAAAATGACCTTGACATCAGCATCCAGGAATCTGTGTTCATGACTTTCGCAGTCCAGCATGAATCAGCGTTGTCATTACCCAAGCACTAAACCGTCCTCCTCATTATTAAAATAAGCAAGACTTCAGATAGCACAAATATTGAAAGCCAAATTGACTTGACAGCAAAGGTACCCAAATGATATGCTCTTCGTAGCGTAATGCTTGCATTGGGTTACAGAACACATAATACCCACTTCAGCGCTAGCTCAGAATGATGACACATATTTCGTTCATGCCTGTTCATTCATTTCCTCCCTTGCTTCAGAAACAATTTATACCGACAAGTAAATCATGCAGACCGCGGAATCTCGCAAAAAAAATTAATGGCGGCACATCATCGGTTTTGACGTGAGATTTTTTTTTTCCTTCCTATTCTTGCCACGTACTGTACGCTGGATTGGTAACAAAACCAGATAGACTAAGTCTTGTAAGTCATTTTCTTAATTGATTTAATTCACCTTGAAGGTTAATGTATTCGGAACTAATTCAGAGATTAATATCCACTTAAAGATATACGCGAAAGGCATTTTTTTAAGAGTGTTAGTCTTAACCTATTTTATTATCTTCTTAGTGACTTTGGGGTTTCCTTTTGCTCAACTTGATGAACGTTTTGATTGCACAATATTAGCTTCAATGTTGAAAGTCATTTTTTTCTTCTTCCTCCCTTCAAATTAATATTGTTGATGTAACCCCTTCAGTATGGGTAATTCCCCCCTGCTCCCCCCCCCCCGGGCATCTCTACATTTTAAGAAGAAAAAAGTAAATATATGTTTTAGACAGCACAGCTGGACACTGTATATTGTATCTCTTAAAAAAAATAATAATCCTAACCTTGTCTCTGAAAGGGTTGTTGGCTCTGTACTTCCTTATAAGGAAGCTTGGTTGTATAATGTATTGATCATTGATGAATATGCAAGAGAAATGACTAAATACACATGGCTACCTGTTTGCTCTGTCCTGACTGCGGTATTACCCAGCAGCAGGCTTACTCTCCGTGTGGGGTCCCATTTGGAATAAAAGCCCCCCCCCCCCTACCCTTTTGAGATTATAATGAAACGTGTCGCAGCATGTGCCATAGATCAACTTCTGTGTCAAGATCAGCGTCACACTCTGTGTGACACACTCTACTGTATGCAAGAAATCAAATGAAAAGCTTCATAAGTCGCACAAATACCCGAGAGAAATCAAGAAGCAAACACTCATTTTCATACGTATCCTCTAAGATTCAGGGGTGCACAAATGAGGGGGGGGGCGAGATTCTTTGCGGGGGGCCGCGTTGGTTGCACGGGCCCCATGCAATTCCCAAAGGCATTTAAATTAAATGCCAGGGGAGCGGCAAAGGCCTCTGTATACTTTCCTTAGCTTGGCTCAGACGGCTTCTGGTGACATAACGACGGAGCCAAGGTAAGGAGGGGGGGGAGCCGGCAGGGGGGCACAGGGGAAAAAGATTGCGCACCCGTGATCTAATTAACGAGGTAATACTGAGAGTACTTTAGCATCCTTAAAGCAGCTATTTCCCCCAGAAGCCTGTGTGAGTTGAACTCATATAATGTTAGTTTCTTCCTCCCTAAAACAGTCATGCTCTTTAAAATAATATGTATGTTTTTCTAAGTGTTAAAAATCCAGATTGTTCGCAATTTCTAGCTTCTGAGATTACTGTGGTAACGTCAGACTGCACTGGGCTCCGGTGAGAGCTCTATTTTGACCTCCCGGACACTTAATATCGGAAACTCGGTTAGGTATAGGCAGTGGATGGGTTAATTCCTCCAGAAGGCCTAGTGTGCTATTGCAGCCTTGGATACCCTTAGTGCATCCAAGGGCAGGCCTAGCAACAACTAGAGAGTGTTAGCTGGGGGAGGTACTGGCTGGGTGACATATGCAGATGTGACACCTGTCAGTATCAGACCTGCCCTGTTATGGGGCAGGGTTACAAGCCCAACCCCAGGGTATATAAACTGTCTCTCTCCCAAAAGTGGGTGTGTCTGTTTCCTCCCCCTGTGGAGTGAGCAACAGCTACCCTGTGTCCCATAAGGAAATTTAAATGGGCCTCAAGCCTTAAAGTAACTCTCCAGGGGAAGCAAGAAAGGAATGCACTGCTGTAACAACAAACCAATGCAATAAATACATGGAACCATATGCAAGTGTGAGTCACTGTCTTGGGATATGGAAACGTGTCAGCATGGACCATCCTACTACCACAGGATCCTCGCTGACTGGAGGCACTGCCAAAGAATAAGGTACCCTGTAAACCTGTCCTGATAATCCCCACATCATTGCGGAAGTACTCAGCCCTCCTGCTACCTCACAGGTATGCACCACATCGCACGAAAGGCAGACCAGATCTCACTTAGGGTGGGGGTAAAAGGGCTACATAAGTAAAAAAAATAATGCAATACAGGAAGAAGCTGTAACATGGCTGAACGTTTCCCCCTTGTTACAGCTTCAATATATGACGTTAGAATTTACCTGTAATTATGAGGGGGGCTAGTTGGTGTTTTCATTGTATTGTATTCCTAACTAGCTGAGAGACCCGGCGTTGCCCGGGATGTAAATGCGTAATAGGTAGTATTATTTATAAATGGTGGAACAATAGGTGACTATTTGTTGTAAAGGTTGGATAATAATGTTGAAAAGAAAGATGGAAGAAAATGTAATACGATGTTGTATAAAAATGGTTTATTGTAAACACACCACAGTACAATGTATATTTTGGTGACATAAGTGATGTAAAAATGTAAGGCGTGTGTCCTGCTAGGGTGTGAGGCGGCGGGTGTGTGGCGAGTGTGGGTGACAGCTGGTCAGTGATATTGTTGCGTAGGGGCAGGATGCGCCAGGTGTGTGTCGAGTGTGTGGGGTGGGTGAGAGGCGGCGGGTGTGTGTCGAGTGTGTGGGGTGGGTGAGAGGCGGCGGGTGTGTGTCGAGTGTGACAGGTCTGTTTAGTGCGTGCGGCGGCTGTGTGGCGCGGGGATGTGAGCGGTGGGCGGGTGAAAGGCAGAAGTGCGGGTGGGCGAAAGGCAGAGGCGGGAGGGCGGACGAAAGGCGTTGAAGGAGGGGAGGAGGGGGGAGGTGAGAAGGGGGGGGAGGTGGGAAGGGGGGGAGGTGGTGGGAAGGTGGGAAGGGGGGGGAGGTGGTGGAAAGGGGGGGGGGAGGTGGTGGAAAGGGGGGGGGGAGGTGGTGGAAAGGGGGGGAGGTGGTGGGAAGGTGGGAAGGGGGGGAGGTGGTGGGAGGTTGTAAGGGGGAGTGAAGGGAAGGTGAAGGTGGGGTGGAGGGGAGGTGAAGGGGGGGGGGGTGGAGGGGAGGTGAAGGGGGGGGGGTGGAGGGGAGGTGAAGGGGGGGGGGGTGGAGGGGAGGTGAAGGGGGGGGGGGTGGAGGGGAGGTGAAGGGGGGGGGTGGAGGGGAGGTGAAGGGGGGAGGGGAGGTGAAGGGGGGGGTGGAGGGGAGGTGAAGGGGGGGGTGGAGGGGAGGTGAAGGGGGGGGTGGAGGGGAGGTGAAGGGGGGGGTGGAGGGGAGGTGAAGGGGGGGTGGAGGGGAGGTGAAGGGGGGGTGGCGGGGAGGTGAAGGGGGGGTGGAGGGGAGGGGATGTGGAAGGGAGGGGAAGTGTAGTGAGGGGTGGGTGAGGGGAGGTGGAGGGGATGTGGAAGGGAGGGGAAGTGTAGTGAGGGGTGGGTGAGGGGAGGGGAAGGCCGCTCACTCACCCGTCCGGCAGCTCCCACGTGGATCTGAGGCGGGAGGCAGCGTGTTGTGGCCGCTCCCCCGCTGACTGTAGCGGCGCCGGGGGGGGGTGGAGGGGAAGTGAGTGAGGGGAGGTGATCACTCCGCTCCCCCGCTGAGTGTAGCGGCGCCGGGGGGGGGGGGGTGGAGGGGAAGTGAGTGAGGAGAAGTGAGTGAGGGGAGGTGATCACTCCGCTCCCCCGCTGAGTGTAGCGGCGCCGGGGGGGGTGGAGGGGAAGTGAGTGAGGGGAGGTGATCACTCCGCTCCCCCGCTGACTGTAGCGGCACCGGGGGGGGTGGAGGGGAAGTGAGTGAGGGGAGGTGATCACTCCGCTCCCCCGCTGAGTGTAGCGGCACCGGGGGGGTGGAGGGGAAGTGAGTGAGGGGAGGTGATCACTCCGCTCCCCCGCTGAGTGTAGCGGCGCCGGGGGGGGTGGAGGGGAAGTGAGTGAGGGGGAGGTGATCACTCCGCTCCCCCGCTGACTGTAGCGGCGCCGGGGGGGGGGGGGGTTGAGGGGAAGTGAGTGAGGGGAGGTGATCACTCCGCTCCCCCGCTGACTGTAGCGGCGCCGGGGGGTGGAGGGGAAGTGAGTGGGGGGAGGTGAAGGGGGGTGAGGGGACGTGAAGACCGCTCAGTCACCCGTCCAGCCGCTCACTCACCCGTCCGGCAGCTCCCACGTGGAGGGGGGGGGGGTGAAAGCGCGGGAAACAGGGAGAGACGGAGGAAGAGGCGGAGCCTCCGGGACCGGTGGGGAAGAGAGCGGGAGATGTGCTGCTAACACTGTGAGCCCCGCTAATGTATGTAACACTGTGTGTGTGTGTGTGTTTATTTTTTTTTTGGACCTTTGGCCCGTCACTCCGCCTCAGGCCAATGAGAGGTGTGGGGGGCGGGCCAAGGGGGTGGTGTGAGTGTGTGAGCCCAATGAGAGGTGTGCGGGGGCGGGCGGCCCAAGGGACCAATGAGATTGCCGCTAGGGACACCGGACATCCAGGCAGGCAAACATACAGTGCTTTCACTAATATAGTATAAGATAAACCTTGTCTAATTAACACCTGAGTCAACGCACCAAAGCTTTCAGCTGGGAAGCAAAAACATCCAGTTAAGGTCAAGGGAATTTCCCTTTGTTAGTTTTTTTCTAAAGAATAGCTGAATAAATGTGTCTTAGACATGAAACCCCCACTGCAGGCACTGTATTAGGCATTCTTAGAATAGCTTATACAGAATCATTTTGTGAATGACCTACAGTACCATCCTAGCAGGAGACAAACTGCGCAGAACAAATTACACTCTTACAATAGCCTTTCCTACGTCCACTCTGCTCCCTCTATAACGCAGTGCTTTAAATCTATATCTCACTGCAAAAGACACAGTGATTCACTGACCTGTCGAAAGCTTCATCAATGTCACTAGGAAACATCAATTCATTTGCCTTTATTTCAGGAAAAGATTTAAGGTTACTACGCTTCTTTGTTACCATGATGGGACCGTTAATCACACCAACGCTATTCATCTCTATTTTCATAGGTTAGGTTCTCAAAGTTCCATTAAATTGTGGATTTGCGGGAAAATCTGGTAAATATGTCTGGTATTTGTTTGTGCTTCAATCACTGAATGTGTAATACTGTCAGAATCATTCTGTCTATTAGTTATATCAGTGTTTTTCCACAGGGGTTCCTAGGAATCTCTAAAGGGTTTCCTGCAATTTGCAGGTTATTTAAAATTGGACTAATTACAGAGGAATTTACAATGCGTCTGATCTCAGATG
This sequence comes from Ascaphus truei, assembly GCF_040206685.1. NCBI lineage: Eukaryota > Metazoa > Chordata > Amphibia > Anura > Ascaphidae > Ascaphus > Ascaphus truei. The sequence continues at coordinate 11,166,050 of NC_134497.1, forward strand.
CTCTATTTGAGAGGGTTGGGGTTCCTTACAATGCACCTGATCTCAGACGCGCTATTAGAGAGGGTCGGGGTTCCTTACAATGCATCTGATCTCAGACGCGCTATTAGAGACGGTTGTGCTTCCTCAGAATTCCACTTAGGGCTAATTAACCCAAAAAAGGTTGTAAACCACTGACTTAATATTTACTTTGACATCTTATAAAAACAATAGAGTCTCTGTACAGTCCCTTCTTGCTTATTTCCTTTGTGATGTCTCTAAACCAGGGGTTCTCAACTCCAGTCATCAATCCCCCCTCCCACCCCCAAACAGGTCCGGTTCAGCACAGGTGGCTCAATCAGTCCCTGCTTCAGCACAGATGGCACAATAAGAGCCACCTGATTGAGCCGCCTGTGTTGAAGCTGGGATATCCTGATGATCTGACCTGCAGCCAGGGATTCTGGGTAATGACATGCAAACGAGCACTCACAGTGTGTCACTCTTAACTTCTTAATCCATTTTAACATGAATAAGCTTCTGCCTGCCGTGTTACACGGCTTTTCAGCACAGCCTGGGTTAAAAAGTGCATAGCCAGTAACCTACTCACAGACAGCTATTTCCACGTTTTGGGTCTCATCGCTGATTCCCAGGCTGTGCTGAAAAGCCGTGTAACACGGCAGGCAGAAGCTTATCCATGTTACAATGGATTAAGAAGTTAAGAGTGACACACTGTGAGCGCTCATTGGCATGTCATTTCCCAGAATCCCTGGCTGCAGTGGAAGCATCGTATGCTAAGAGATAATGGGGAAAGGCAGGCGAACCTGCCTGAGACATGTGAATGTGCTCACACGTGGTCATTTCATGTGCCATGTTAAGACAAACTGAGACAGTAGGAAGGAGGCCACGGCCCCACAGAGCTTACAATCTAAAAGAAGAGGTATGGAGACACAAGGTATAGTGTACGTAAGTTTCTTAGCAAGGGTTTGGCTATCAATATCAGGACTCGGGAGTATGAGGTCCCAGTATAAAAGTAAAAAAAGAAGACGTCAGGAGAGTGTTAGAATAGATGTCTCCTTGAAAAAGGGGGTATTTAAGGAACTTTCAAATGTATGGATGGTGGAGGAGAGTCTGATCGTGTGCGGTAAAGATTTCCAGAGTTGGGAGCAGCACGGGAAAAGTCTTGGAGTGGGAGGAAGTAATAAGGGAGGTGGAGAGGTGTTGATCAAGAGCATCAAGAACATAGGCGGACTGGAAGGGTTTTGTTTATTACAGGTTTGAAGCAGGGGGTTTCCGGAGCTGAACTGTGTTAACTCCAGCAGCGGGAACCCCCAGACAGAGATACTTACTTACCTCCGTAGCAGTGCCGGTATACCTGGGAAGTTTAAATGTCCCGGTCACGCTGGCCAATAGAAAACTGCAACAGATGATGTCAAGGCTTCCTATTGGCCAGCAGGACATTTAAATGCCTCCATTGTGTTGGGCACACAGTTTCTCTGCCTGCAGAGATAGTAGCACTGTCACGGAGGGAAGTATTTTGGGAAGCAGGGAATCTCCGGGCCTGAAATGAACACAGGTCTGCTTTGGCGATCCGCCTGCTTCAAGCCTGTAATTAAACAATGTAATGTATCATTTTTTTAAACGCAATGCAGCCGTTCTGCTGCTTTAAAGCTGCAGACTAAGAAATATTGTACGTGTGATTTTTTTTAAATAAATCAGTTCTGTACTATTAGAAAATACTTGTAGCATTTTCTTTTTAAATAAACTCTAAATGACATTTTAATGTACTGTATTATAATGTAACAAGCATTTTGTGTTCCTATAGCAACAATTTACAAAGTCACATCCCCTTCCTCTTCCAAAACAGGCTCTGGCACACCCCTTTTTGAGCCCTGCCCTCTCTCTAGCAGTGCACCAATTATATCTAGTGACTGCCTGGTCACATGATCTTCCCCACAGAACTTTGCATCTTTGGTCCTCTTCTGCTGCACTGACAGCCATTTAGTGAAGCCCCGACTCGAATCTTCGCCGATCGATCACAGGAGAACGGATCTTGGACAACTTAGCTAATTACTTATCATTGTGTGGATTATACTGATGCACATATTAAAGGGACATAAAATACGATTAAAACAAAAAACAAAACCCAGCAGCTAGGACTGCTGCTTTAAATTTAAGATAGTGATTTGACATATTGGTAAGAAACCAACCAGGAGAGGGCAGCGTCACTGAGGCCAATAGCAAGGATTTAAACCAGTTTCACCCACTTCAACGCATGGCCACATTACATCCGCACTATTCCTACGGCCCCAATAAATTGAATTATTGGACGTGTTTATTTCCTATGACAGAAATTGGCAAATATGTTGGTTGTCCTAAAAAAAATACGGAAAAAAAAATATGAATAACAAAATAAAATCCATAAAGGAATCACTTTGGAAAGTATAAGAAGACTTGAAATAAGAATGTTGCTCCACCCTATGAATAAGCCACGTAGCGTCCCGAAGTGGCCCGTGTCCTGCACACAACTTCGTGTCATTGAAAGCGACCTGTACTAATGCATTGCAATCATAATTTCATATGCAAATCAAAAAATGCATACAGCAATAAATGGCAATTTTAAATGGCTTGGCTGAGTTTAAGGGAATAATTGCTTCCAATATATGTTTAATGAAATGATCCCCGGGGCATCATCTCATTAATATGCATACTTCCTACTGTGCCTTTGCTGTAGCACTTGTACAATAATGCACCTTCATCGCAGACACTGCTTAGGATATGTGCGCAGAACGCGATTGCGCGGTGAAGGAGGATTATATGACAGCCGCGCACACCATTGCTGATATGTCGTTTCACTGTACCTACAGTAGGACCATGAATCCTGTCCCAAACAGCTGACACTCTAGTTCAGGGCTGGCCAAGTCCATTGTCTCGGATTTTCACGTAGATCTGTTTGAACGGGCCAGCGGTTGTTTGATTCATGTCTACGCTTTCTCTGTGATCATTTTAGAACTCACCCAAGATCCATCATTACCTAAGGGGATATGGGGCCATATTTTTAGCAAGCGGCGCCATGCCATATTCTAGCTCAGGAGTGGCCAACTCCAGTCCTCGATGGCCACCAACAGGTCAGGTTTGAAGGATATCCCTGCTTCAGCCAATGACTGAGCCACAGATTGAGCCGCTTTTGCGGAAGCAGCGCTAACCTGAAAACCTGACCTGTTGGTGGCCTTTGAGGACTGGAGTTGGCCACCCACTGTCTAGTTTGGTGTAAGTGGTTCCTGTAGAATTTGAAAGCAATGGGCCATGTTTACTAAGTTGGGATATACCATAAGACACCTTCTAGTCGCTTGAATAGTCTTCCGGTTCCTGAAGATGATTTCTGATAGAGCACTGTTTAGAAGTACAAAACAGAAATTCACCAGGCGCTCCTATAGATGTCAGGGATAAACAATAAGGCAGCAAAAAAATGCAACAAAGGGTACAGACAAATAATACAAACGGTTACAGGATGCAGCTCAACCTTCAGTGGATCTGCCTTGTTGATCCTTAGGGAAATGGTGTGCAGGAGTCAGGGAGCGCAGTTCACCGACATAGGAATATGTAGAACAAAACACAATAATAGTGCATCCCTGTCTGAAAAAGGTTAATCCTAAACAGCCTTGCAGCAGAGATGCACAAATGAAGAAGTTCCCTACTGCAGGTAAAACAGGTAGGTGAACTAGCAGATGCACAGGTGCAGCAAGTGGATAAACCAATGCTGAGCCACTATTGAAACCACTGCTGTAAAATAAATAACAGGGCAGGAAATCACTGTGACAACACAGCAGTGATAATGACAGAGACCACTTAAATTAGGTAATGAGCAACAAAAATCAATATATTGCAGGACAATAGACCGCAGCAGCGGTAGGCAATACACACTTACAGGAACAACCCTAAAATAGGGCATGTATCAAAGCAGAAAGCGTCCTGGTAGTGGGGGTGGGTGTTCCAACTGGTGGCGCTGGAAGTGCAGAGGGTTCAGGCAGGGTTGCACTATTATTGTATTTTGTTTTACATATTCCTATGTCGGAGAACTGCGCTCCCTGACTCCTGCACACCAGAGCACTGTTTAGCAAATATGGGCTTAAATGACTTATTCATGAGTACTGGTTTTGGAAGAAGGATCGTCCATTGAAGAGGCCTAAAGCATAACGATATATATATATATATATATATATATATATATATATATATATATATATATATATATATATATACTCTCCCCAAAGCTCTAGTGAGGTGAGAATGCATCTCCAGAGGAACACACACTTACGGGGGGTGGTTTAGAGCCGGGGTGCTCAACTCTAGTCCTTAAGTCAACCACCCACCTCCCCCCCCCCCAACAGGTCAGGTTTTCAGGATATCCCAGCTTCAGCACAGGCTACTCAATCAGGTGGCTCTTATTGTGCCATCTGTGCTGAAGCAGGGACTGATTGAGCCACCTGTGCTGAACCTGACCTGTTGGGGGGTTGGAGGGGGGTTTGATGACTGGAGTTGAGAACCCCTGGTTTAGACACATCACAAATGAAATAAGCAAGAAGGGAATGTACAGAGACTCTATTGTTTTTATAAGATGCCAAAGTAAATATTAAGTCACTGGTTTACAACCTTTTTTGGGTTAATTAACCCTAAGTGAAATTCTGAGGAACCACAACCCTCTCTAATAGCGCGTTTGAGATCAGATGCATTGTATGGAACCCCAACCCTCTCTAATAGCGCGTCAGAGATCAGATAAATTGTAAGGAACCCCAACCCTCTCTAATAGCGCGTCTGAGATCAGACGCATTGTAAGGAACCCCAACCCTCTCTAATAGCGCGTCTGAGATCAGACGCATTGTAAGGAACCCCAACCCTCTCTAATAACACGTCTGAGATCAGATGCATTGTAAGGAACCCCAACCCTCTCTAATAGCGCGTCAGAGATCAGATACATTGTAAGGAACCCCAACCCTCTCTAATAGCGCATCTGAGATCAGATACATTGTAAGGAACCCCAACCCTCTCTAATAGCGCGTCAGAGATCAGATAAATTGTAAGGAACCCCAACCCTCTCTAATAGCGCGTCTGAGATCAGATGCATTGTAAGGAACCCCAACCCTCTCTAATAGCGCAGCTGAGATCAGATACATTGTAATTCTTCTGTAGTTGATACAATTTTGAAATGACCAGAAAATAGCACAGAACCCTAGCGTTCCTAGGAACCCTGGTTGAAAAGCACTGTATTACGTATCAGCCAATAAAGAAAGAACTTCTTATTTGAAAGAATGGTAGGTGCATATCTACGAGATAGCAGTGACCCGCGGAAAGGAAGTTTATTAAAAAATACTCAAGAAAGAGACCGACAGGAGAGGGGGTCAGCTCTAGAAGAGAAAAGTGCATATTAGTTTATGACATACATATGACATCTGTAGAAATTTTTTTTTCCTGTGGCCCAGGGGTGCTCAACTCCAGTCCTCAAGCCTCCCCAACAGGTCAGGTTTACAGGATATCCCTGCGTCAGCACAGGTGGCTCAATCAGTCCCTGCTTCAGCACAGGCGACTCAATCAGATGCTCAGTCTTTGACTGATTGAGCTACCTGGGTTGGAGCAGGGACTGATTGAGCCACCTGTGCTGAAACAAAAAAATATCCTGAAAACCTGACCTGTTGGGGGTCAGGTCTTGGACTGCAGTTGAGCGCCCCCTGCTGTTTACCAATGCCCTTTGGGAGATACGGTATGTCATTCATCAGGATATCAAGGCTTGTGGATAACAGACATCAACAGTGGAAGATACATACTGAAAGACATGGTGGGGAAATCGAGAGTGTGATTTAGACAGGTTGTGGCTTGGAAACCACTTAAGAGAATTGGGCAGGTAACACTTTCACAGCATCGTACCCATGATTACCACTATATGAGCGTAGCGATGACATTCCAGCTTCTCCGGTTATACACACAGTCATTTTATAGGTCTTAAATTGTTATTGTCCGCAACGGCATATCGATGTTTAGCTCTTAAAATAGATTTTCTCCATAACTTCTGTCTGTTGACAGGATCAACTCGAAAATGACTCGGCCATATTTTTCTTTTGCAAGGTAAGCGTAATTCGTCACGGCGATACAGATCGGGTCGGCTCAACCCGATCTAGTGTATTAGAATTCTGCTATTATTAATGAGTTAATGGTCTGTAGGGTTTTAATGAAGAAAATGTAAATGAAGAGACAGAAACATACCAGCTCATCTCCCACGAGAGAAGGTCTTTAATTAAACTTTCTGGGCTTGGGTCATTAACTGTAAAACTACCTGTGGATGAACTGATAATTACTCTGTCATGACGCTAATTAATTTTCTATACATAATGAATATCATTTTATCTCCTAGTTTAGATGCAAGAAAAATGTTAACATCTTTCCAGTGAGGGATAAATGAGCTGATGTAAAGCATGTGTTCTGCAGACGAATCAAGAGATTAAATTAATCAGACTCTTTGATGATTGTAATCTGTGACAACGCAATATCTTCCTATGAGGCAAACGCCAGATATTAAACGCTTTACCCTTCTGCTGATAGAGGGGCCAGCAGCGCAAGAGGTTAAAAGCATGGATTTCCCCATCAGCGTGTAAAGGTTGACCTTGTGTTATCTCACACACTTTGGTGTGGTGTCACGAAAGCAGAGGTTTTACCAAGGCATCTTCTCAGGGAACGCCAGCTTTTAGAATTAACCAAGTGTAGAGGGAGAAAGGGGGTGGCCCGGGATTAAAGGGGTTGCACCCCATTTGGCCATCCCCTGACCTCACCAGGGAGACAAGGGGTTAACTGGGCTGAGGTCCAGCAATGTGATTTAACCCTTGTTATGACATGAAAATGTGTATTCCCCTGTTCCCATGCCTTAGTGTAATATCTGGTTTAATCAGTGTCTGCATCACACACACACTAGGATCCATCCGGGAGCACAAGGGTTAATAGTTGTTTAGTGATTATAGCCCTTTGTGTAATTTTCCCGCCTTTTCAGGCACCATTTTGCAGGGTCCCATAAGCCGCCATTGAGGCTCCATGTGTTTCAATGGCGAATCTTGCTGTTTGGGTCCTGTTTCCTGTGAAGTCCAGCAGATGGCGTCCGAGAGGAGGAGCGGCGGTTTCCCATTGTAAGTCAATGGGCCCATTGACTTCAACGGAGAATCCTCGAAGGAGTTTTCCAGGAACGAGTTGGCTGCCGTCCAAACCGCAAAACCGCAAAGCGGATACATTTTCATTAAGAGAGCTTTGATCACTTATCAGTCAAGTTCAACGACAAGTGGCGTGGGAATAAACAGTTCTAGAGCACATAGAAATAAAATTCTTCCTGCCCCTAGTTCCTAGACCTCCCCCCACTCGACCACAACCGGGTCCCCGTTTCCTGGACCCCCGATAAGGGTCGAACCGAGATGAGCGGGTCGTGCCATAGGTTCCAATGGCGGCGGCAGAAACAGCTCAAGAAAACGGCTAAGTGTCAAAAGCTGAAATTTGGGAATCCATAGTTCCGGAGGGTCCAGAGGATCAGGGTTTGGGGTATCTGTAGTCACTGCTCCGGCATCGCTGCAGAACCATCCTTGACCCTCTTGGACCAACCCGACGGAGTATGGACCCCCTTGAAAGTTCGGGACTTTTCCCATAGACTCCAATGGCGGCCAATCTCCATTGACCGGCTATGGCGGAAAACCCCCATTGACTTCAACGGCGGCATCGCCCCGTTGAAAGTCTATGGCGGCGGATTCCCATAGCCGCCAGCGGTGGCGGTTTGCCATTGAAAGTCTATGGCGGCGGAGCCTGTTGTTTTCAATGGGGATTTAGTGAAAAACCGTGATTTAATTTACAGCGGAGATTTTTGTATTAAAATGAGAAATCGTTTTAAGTGTATATGTGTAACTCCGGTTCCGAAGGTCATAGCAAGTCTCAAATAGGACCATAGGGTGTCCCAGTTCCGGCATTGAGAACTGGGAAGTTTGGACCTGCTGGACCCAACGGAACTGGATATTTTAATATGTTTGTGTTTTACCCTTCATACTGTGTCCCAAAGCAGGGATGAAACTCAGAGGAAATTCCTTTGCATACCAGGGTAGCATATGGCCAGAAAGGCGACCCAATGTCTAGGACTTAAGTATTGTTCAAAGGATTTTGTCACCTCCACTGTTTACAGGAGGGCGGAGATTACTCAAACCAGAGCAGTCTTTAAGTGTCCCATTTAACACCTTACAACAAAGAATATCCTGCCAGGAATCCAATCTGGCAGACTAGCTGGCATTCCTGATGCAGATGTGGGGCTACAGAAATGAGACCCCAGAGTTCTACTGCGCATGTACCAGCTAGCAGGGGGGGATGTATCAAAATGTGTTCCCACGTTAATGAGTGGCTAGAGGTAATTGAAGACCAATTACCTGTACTTAATGTTAAGGATAGGGTACAAAAGGTTTATAAACTGTTGTCCACCCTTTATCTTTTGTCTTCTGATATCATCTGAATTGTTACCTGATTGCGAGAGAATTGCTATGCAACATACTTCTCATCCCCCATTCCCAAAGTAAGTGTACTTCTTGTCTGTTACTGTATTATTTTGTATGTTCACCTATCCAAAGGAATAAATATACTTTATTATATCTAAGCCTCGTTCAGTTCAAACCCAGTATTTGGTGCAAATTACACCCTGTGATAAGCTATCGTCACACCAAGGAGTTAACAAGAGGACCATTTGGTTATCCCAAATATGACCTTGGCCAATGTCCCTCAAGGAGAGAGTTGAAAGCCCCAACCAGTAAGGTACGAGGGCTGTTATCAGCCACATGACCAATAATGCCTATCACACTTCAGTAGATGTGCGCTAATCATGCTACCTCCCTACGCATCGCTCTATGTGATCTCGGGTACATTCTTTCATTCTGATTAACAAGAAGTCAGTCACCTATTTAAATTCACTTTGCTGTTATTGTGTTTCTAGGGCCTTTATAACTTGACATTATATGCGGAGTTTATCCCTTTGTGTATACAGCTCAACCCCGTTATAGCGCAATCCGTTACAACGCGAATCCGCTTATAACGCGATGCAAGTGTGGCTCCCAATTTTTTTTATTCATGAATACTTTACAACAGGATTATTGGTATCTTAAATACTTTATTGTACAATGCATACAATTGTATATTATTTCTAACGCGATCCGCTTATAGCGCAATGTGATTCTTTGAACCCCAAGCACAGCGTTATAAGGGGGTTGAGCTGTACATACATTGCTACATCTTTTGAAAATTAGTGATATAAGGTCATCTACAATTCATTCTTCCAAAGAGTAGAACATTTAAGGAATCTGCTCTGGTCCTAAGAACAATTAGATATAACATTAGCAACTAACCTTGTTGGTCTCACAATGGAGTCTCTAACTCAATTTGCTGATAACACAACCAAAAGAAACTTCCATTTCTATCAATATGGTACGCTTATATAAAGCTAATCTCCCCTATATCTATAAGACGCTGAAAAGGGACCTCAAAACGGGGTCGAGATACTCAATATCAATTCTAGGGAGGATAGCGGCAGTCAAAATGACCCTGCTCTCCCAAATCCTCTATTTGTTACTTTAGAGCCCTCAAATTTCGGTCAAGTGGAGTGATATTGAGGACTTGCAGAAATGCATTAAATGTTTTGTATGGAACAAGAAAAGACCAAGCGTTAGTGCTAATATATTAACCCAACCAAAGCTGGAAGGAGGACTGGCAGTCTCCCACATAAGAACTTATTACCAAGCAGCCCAGATCACACAGCTGGCACTGTGGCATGCACTCTAGGGCACAATTAGATGCCTCACACCAAATAAGCAAAGTGCTGTGGCACTCCAAAAGAAATAGAAACACAGAGGACAATGTTTCTCACTGCACAACAGACGCTCCTGTTATGGGATAGGATTAAACTAAAAAGAAAAGTCACAATTTATGATTCCTGTCTTGATTACTGTAACCTCCTGCTGTCTGGCGTTCCTGCCTCTGACCTGTCTCGCCTACAATCTATCCAAAAGGCTGCTGCCAGAATCACTATACTCTTTCCTAAATCTCCCCTGCTGAAATCCCTCTCTTGGCTTCCTATCAAATCCTGTATCACACACTCAATTCTCCTCCTCACTTTTAAGGATTTACACTCTTCTGCCCCTTGTTACATCTCAGCCCTAATTTTTCTCTATACACCATCCCGATTCTTGCGTTCTGCTCAAGGATGCCTTCTCTCTACCCCTTGTGTGTCTAAAGCCCTCTCCCATCTTAAACCTTTCTCACTGACTGCCCCGCACCTCTGGAATGCCCTTCCCCTCAATACCTGACTAGCATCCTCTCTATCCACCTTTAAGGCCCATCCTAAAACACACCTGCTTAACGAGGCATATGAGTAGCTCCGTGGCTGATTCTATACTCCTGATACATAAACCGTGGCCCCTTGCAGACGCACTTACCAGAACACCTTCCTACTGTCTCTGTACGTTCTTCCTCCTTACCAATTAGATTGTAAGCTGTTCGGGGCAGGGGCACCTTTTCCTAAATGTCACTTTTATGTCTGAAGAACTTCTTCCCATTATGTGTTATCTTATACTATATTAGTGAAAGCACTGTATGTTTGCCTGCCTGGATGTCCGGTGTCCCTAGCAGCAATCTCATTGGTCCCTTGGGCCGCCCGCCCCCGCACACCTCTCATTGGCCTCACACACTCACACCACCCCCTTGGCCCGCCCCCCACACCTCGCATTGGCCTGAGGCGGAGTGACGGGCCAAAGGTCCACAAAAAAAAAAACCACACACACAAACACACACACACACACTGTCACACTGTCACACACACACACACACACACACACACACACACACACACACACACACACACACACACACACACACACACACACACACACACACACACACACACACACACACACACACACATCACTATACACATCACTATACACACACACACACACACGGTGTTACATACATTAGCGGGGCTCACAGTGTTAGCAGCACATCTCCCGCTCTCTTCCCCACCGGTCCCGGAGGCTCCGCCTCTTCCTCCGCCTCTTCCTGTTACCCGCGCTTTCACCCCCCCCCCCTCCACGTGGGAGCTGCCGGACGGGTGAGTGAGCGGTCTTCACGTCCCCTCACCCCCCTTCACCTCCCCTCACTCACTTCCCCTCCACCCCCCCCCCCGGCGCCGCTAAAGTCAGCGGGGGAGCGGAGTGATCACCTCCCCTCACTCACTTCCCCTCCACCCCCCCGGCGCCGCTACACTCAGCGGGGGAGCGGAGTGATCACCTCCCCTCACTCACTTCCCCTCCACCCCCCCCCCCCGGCGCCGCTACACTCAGCGGGGGAGCGGAGTGATCACCTCCCCTCACTCACTTCCCCTCCACCCCCCCCCGGTGCCGCTACACTCAGCGGGGGAGCGGAGTGATCACCTCCCCTCACTCACTTCCCCTCCACCCCCCCCCCCGGCGCCGCTACAGTCAGCGGGGGAGCGGAGTGATCACCTCCCCTCACTCACTTCCCCTCCACCCCCCGGCGCCGCTACAGTCAGTGGGGGAGCGGAGTGATCACCTCCCCTCACTCACTTCCCCTCCACCCCCCCCCCCCCGGCGCCGCTACACTCAGCGGGGGAGCGGAGTGATCACCTCTCCTCACTCACTTCCCCTCACTCACTTCCCCTCCACCCCCGCCGGCGCCGCTACAGTCAGCGGGGGAGCGGCCACAACACGCTGCCTCCCGCCTCAGATCCACGTGGGAGCTGCCGGACGGGTGAGTTCACTCCCCCTTACAACCTCCCACCACCTCCCCCCTCTTCCCACCACCTCCCCCCCTTTCCACCGCCCCCCCCCTTCCCACCTTCCCACCACCTCCCCCCCCTTCCCACCTTCCCACCACCTCCCCCCTCCCCCCCTTCTCACCACCTCCCCCCCTTCCCACCACCTCCCCCCATTCCCACCACCTCCCCTTCCCACCACCTCCCCCCCCTTCCCCCCTCCCCCCTCCTCCCCCCTTCCCACCACCTCCCCCCTCCCCCCTTCCCACCACCTCCCCCCTTCCCCTCCTCCATCTCCCCCTTCCCCTCCTCCATCTCCCCCCTTCCCCTCCTCCACCTCCCCCCTCCTTCCCCTCCTCCACCTCCCCCCTTCCATTCCTCCACCTCCCCCCTTCCATTCCTCCACCTCCCCCCTTCCCCTCCTCCCCTCCTCCCCCCTTTCCCTCCTCCCCTCCTCCACCTCCCCCCTTTCCCCATCCCCCCTCTCCCCTCTTCCCCCCCTCCACCCCCTTCCCCCCTCCACCACCTTCCCCCCTCCACCCCTCTTTCCCCCTTTCCCTCCTCCCCCACCTTTCCCCCCTTTTCCCCTCCCCCACCTTTCCCCCCTTTCCCCCTTCACCCCTCCACCTTCACCCTTACCCCCCCCCTTCACACCACCTCCCCCCCTTCCCACCACCTCCCCCCCCTTCCCACCACCGCCCCCCCTTCCCACCTTCCCACCACCTCCCCCCCTTTCCACCACCTCCACCCCCTTCCCACCACCTCCTTCCCACCACCTCCCCCCTCTTCCCCCCTTCCCACCACCTCCCCCCTCTTCCCACCACCTCCCCCCTTCCCCTCCTCCATCTCCCCCCTTCCCCTCCTCCATCTCCCCCCTTCCCCTCCTCCATCTCCCCCGTTCCCCTCCTCCACCTCCCCCCTTCCCCTCCTCCACCTCCCCCCTTCCCTTCCTCCACCTCCCCCCTTCCCCTCCTCCACCTCCCCCCTTCCCCTCCTCCACCTCCCCCCTTCCCCTCCTCACCTCCCCCCTTACCCTCCTCACCTCCCCACTTCCCCTCCTCCACCTCCCCCCTTTCCCCATCCCCCCTCCACCCCCCTCTTTCCCCCCTTCCCCCCTCTTTCCACCCCTTTCCCTCCTCCCCCACCTTTCCCCCCTTTTCCCCTCCCCCACCTTTACCCCCTTTCCCCCTTCACCCCTCCCCCCTTCACCCTTTCCCCCACCTCCCCCCTTCACCCTTTCCCCCACCTCCCCCCCGCCCCCCTTCTCCTCCCCCCTTCCCCTCCTCCCCCACCTCCCTCTTCCCCCTTCCTCTCCTCCACCTCCCCCTTCCCTTCCTCCCTTCACCCCCCCTTCACCTCCTGTCACCACCCCCCCCCTTCGCCTCCTGTCACCCCCCCCTCCCTTCACCCCCCCCCCCTCCCTTCACCTCCCGGCAACCCCCTCCACCTCCCGTCACCCCCCCTTCACCTCTCCCCCTTCACCTCCCCTCACCCCTCCTTCACCTCCCCTCACCCCCCCTTCACCTCCCCTCCGCCCCCCCTTCACCTCCCCTCCGCCCCCCCTTCACCTCCCCTCACCATCCCCCACCACCCCCCCCTCACCACCCATCCTCACCTCCCCTCCGACCTCCCCTCCGCCCCCCTTCACCTCCCCTCACCACCCCCCACCACCCCTCCGACCTCACCTCCCCTCCTTCAACGCCTTTCGTCCGCCCTCCCACCTCTGCCTTTCGCCCACCCGCACTTCTGCCTTTCACCCGGCCACCGCTCACATCCCCGCGCCACACACCCGCCGCACGCACTAAACAGACCTGCCACACTCGACACACACCCGCCGCCTCTCACCCACCCCACACACTCGACACACACCTGCCGCCTCCTGCCCCTACGCAACAATATCACTGACCAGCTGTCACCTGCACTCGCCACACACCCGCCGCCTCACACCCTAGCAGGACCCCGACCCATAGCCAGCACTCACTACCCATGCGCCACCCGTACTGAACACCCACCCGCCGCCTCACACACGCTCACACCCTAGCAGGACACACACCTCACATTTTCACATCACTTATGTCACCAAAATATACATTGTACTGTGGTGTGTTTACAATAAACCATTTTTATACAACATCCTATTACATTTTATTCCATCTTTCTTTTCAACATTATTATCCAACCTTTCCAACAAATACTCAACCTATTGTTCCACCATTTATAAATAATACTACCTATTACGCATTTACATCCCGGGCAACGCCGGGTCTCTCAGCTAGTTTGTAATATTTTTTATTTATATGATTATGTCACTTGTATTACTGCTGTGAAGCGCTATGTACATTAATGGCGCTATATAAATAAAGATATACATACATACATACATACAAATATTCCCGGTTCCACAACCCCTTATTTAAGCTTGGATGCGAGAAGGGTAACTTTATATGGCGGAAAAGCAAAGATCTCCTAAGAGTTAAAGACTTATTTAATAACTCAAACTTTAAAACATTTGCACACTTTAAGGAAATAAATCAGATCCCTAACACTGAACTATACCACTGAATACAACTTAGACATTTTATTACATCATATGGCATCAAAAATAAATCTTACAGTAATACAATCTTCGGAACGATTTGTGAGTCATCTCCGCTAAGTGTATATAACAAAAACAAAGAAGCCCAAAGCTACATCCAATATGACAAACACATACAGTGAAATACCTATATATATCTCTTGAAAAAAGGGTAATTTAGTTAAACCCGTTGGCCAAAGTATTTTACGTCTGCAAGCCACGTCAAGGCATGACCAAATATTTAAGGTCCTAACATTAACTGATTAAAATTCTTATTTACCTCTATAGTTAGAGGAAGAATGATCGCCCCTCCTCACTTTCCAAGTAAGCAGTTCTTTCTTTGACATGCAGCTGGTTGTGATAGATCACATGCGATCATTCTTCCTCTAACTATAGAGGTAAATAAGAATTAATCTTGTCGGTGGCATGGTGATGGGTCTGACAGTGGGGGCAGTGGGGACAGTGGAGGCGATTGGATCGAGGAGGTGGGTGATTTTGGAGGGATTTGGAGAGACTTTAGGAAGGGGTGGGGGTAGGGGTAGGGGAGATCATAGGTGTTGGGGAAGGTAGGGTGGGGTGAGTGAGGGGATGGGATAGGAGATTAATATGGGATCATGGAATGGGATGGAGAAGAGATTAGTTTTTAGTTGGTTTCTGAAGATAGTTAGGGAGGGAGCAGATTTGATGTGGTGGGGGAGCTTGTTACAGTGGAGGGGGTCGAGTAAGGCAAATGATCGGAATCGAGAGGAGCACAGTGGGCTGAGGGGAGAGTGAGGGTTGTGGCGGTCAGGGAGTGAAGAGGACAGGATAGTGTGTAGCGAGAGATGAGTGCTGAAAGGTAAGGAGGGGCAAGCCCATGGAGAGATTTATAGACTAGGGTGAGGAATTTTAAGAGGAACATTGTTGGATAGGTAGCCAGTGGAGTTGGGAGAGGAGAGGGGTGGCATGGGCAGAGTGGGGGAGATTGAGAAGTGTACGGGCTACAGGGTTTGGGATTTGTTGGAGCGGAATGGAGGAGTAGAGGGGCAGACCGAGGAGAAGGGAGTTACAGTAATCGAGACGGGTGAAGATGAGGGCATGGATGAGAAGTTTGGCCGAGGAGAGAGAAACGAGTGGACACATTTTTCTTATGTTGTGAATATATATGGGACCATGATTAAGTAAAATGGGACACGCAGGACAGCACCAGAACCTTCTCACCTTATAGAACATCCCCTCCCTCAGGTATAGACGCACAAATAAATCTGAGTTCCTCGACACTGGAAGAAACAAAGTCTAAGACCAGCCATACAGAAGGGCGATATTTGACTTAAACCATATGTACTGTGGATAAATATAATAATGTGAAATCCAACGTCCAATGGCTAAAAATATACCCTACAACCACACCCTCCTCTTGTCCTATTTTGTTTCTGTACCCACACCACCTCCTTCCCTTTTTAATATTTGTACCCCCATCCCTCTTTAGTGGAAGAAAAAAAAAAAATCAACAAAATATCAAGTAAAAAAAGAGTTTCTTTGTTCTTATCTATGTGTCCATAAAAAAACTCCAACATGATTATTTAACAAAACTGGCCATAAAGTCGTTGCCTGATAACTGGTATCATGAACAGCAGACGACACTTTGTTGTTTGCAGAGATTGATTGCCGTGTAACATAGTATGCATCAGATAGATAAATCAGACAACGACTTATTGGCCCATCCAGCCTTCTCACTTGTCCTTGTCATCTCTGCTTGGACAGGGTTCAACAGCATATTTCTTTGCAATAGTTTCCCCTTGTACACCTTATTTATACCTTTAGAGATATTTAAAATACATGTGTATTCATAGAGTGACTTCCAAGCCACCGTTACACAGGTAGAGATGGGGATAACAGCTCATCGGGGTTCTATTGGGAAATTAACATGTATTGATTTGGTTTTCAGGTAACGTAGAAGTGCTGCTAAATTGATGCTGTAACTAACGTGTGTTAAGCGTAGCACGGGATTGAAGCAGGCGGTCTTTGGGAACTCAACTGTGTTCATTTAAGCTGTGGGGGTCCCCTGTTTCCAGAGATACTTACCCCAGTTGGGGGCGCCAGCATCTCTATGGATTTTAAATGTCCAGGTTTACGTGAGCCAACAGGAAGCTGCAAGGGATGATGTCACTGCTTCCTATTGGCCCGCGTGAGGAGGGTCATTTAAGCAGCCATTTCGTTAGGCACACAAATTCCCCGGCTGCAGATGCCGGCACCCCCAACGGAGGTAAGTATCTCTGGAAGCAGGGGGTCCCCGTAGCTGAAATTAACAACGTTAAGCACCAGAGACCCCTTGCTTCAAACCTGTAATACAAATATAACGCTATTGTTATAATGCTGTTGTCTTGTGCAATTGAATATATATATATTTATTCAATTGCACAAGACAACAGTGTTATAACTGTAACTTTCATTTATATTTTCAGAAGGTTAGATCCTTGTAAGGTAAGAGAAACCTAAATATAAGATAGACAGATAACCAAAGCAATATAACTAGGGTTGCCAGGTGTCCAATATTGGAACAGATTGTCCTGTATTTGGACACTGTCCAGTAAAAAATGAGAGGTAATACTGGACATGTATATGTATAGCGGTATTACCTCTCTGGACATGTATGTGTATACCGGTATTACCTCTCTGGGCGTGTATGTGTATATCGGTATTACCTCTCTGGACGTGTATGTGTATACCGGTATTACCTCTCTGGACGTGTGTGTGTATACCGGTATTACCTCTCTGGATGTGTATGTGTATACCGGTATTACCTCTCTGGGTGTGTATGTGTATACCGGTATTACCTCTCTGGGCGTGTATTTGTATACCGGTATTACCTCTCTGGGCGTGTATTTGTATACCGGTATTACCTCTCTGGATGTGTATGTGTATACCGGTATTACCTCTCTGGGCGTGTATGTGTATACCGGTATTACCTCTCTGGACATGTATGTGTATACCGGTATTACCTCTCTGGACATGTATGTGTATACCGGTATTACCTCTCTGGACATGTATGTGTATACCGGTATTACCTCTCTGGACATGTATGTGTATACCGGTATTACCTCTCTGGACATAGTGAGCTGACCGGCTTGGGGGGCTGCTGGATTTCATCGAGCAGGGAGAGAGCAGGACTGTTGCTAGGGGTCTGGGCAGCTTCCACGATCCTGACTGGCAACTGCTTGTTAATGCAGCCAATCAAGAGGAGCTGTCAGGTGCCTGTGGGTGGGGCCAGGTAGATGAGGAAACAGCTTGGAGCACAGAGAGGTGAGAGGGTGCGTGTGTGTGTGTGTGTGTGTCGAGTGCGTCGAGCACGTCACATCATTCACCAATGTGTCCAGAATTTTTGGAGAAGCCGCCTGCCAACCCTAACTATAAAAAAATATTCTTAACAGATTATATGAAACAGTCCAGATAATATTACAACATGTTTACTGTTATAAGTGGGTTCAGTATATTAGGGTGTTCTAATAGTTCAGCATACCTCACTACAATATATGGAGTTTAAGTTGCCACTTACAGCCAATTCACGTAAACAGTCTTAGCACTCCTTAGTAAACATGGCACCCAGTCCTTTAAAACCTTTTTCTGTTGTCGTCTGCAACATGGCTTTTCTTAGGCACTAGTTAAACAGTTCACTGACCTAATACTTATGTTTTTTTTTTTTTCCTCCAAGCTCCCCTGTTTTATTTATATATAGTTTTTAACCTATTTATTGCATGAAGGGTTTGCAATGCATTACTTTACAGAGCCAGACCTCCTCCGAGCACGGAGTTTGCTAAGGAACAGTAAGTAGTGCGGAATATCAGCACGCTTCATTCTGCACACTGGAAGGCTATTACAACCTATGCATTATTCATGGCTGCATGTTGGACCTGAAACACCCCTGGACTTTACCCCAGAGGATTCTGGGTAACAAGAGAGTGTGTTTGAACCACCGTTCTGCTTCTGTGTTTCCTTTTCTCCTAAAATGTTAGACACTTTTTTGGGGGGGAATGGGGTGAGTTTTCCATTATAAAATAATTTTCTGCACAGCTGCAGAATGGAGGAACTCACAATGCCAAGAATGCTTGAAACGAACAAGGACAAATACATCCATGCTTTTTTTTAATATTGTATTGTATATTATTGCACAATTTATTTTTAATGAATAGGCTCTCTACCAAATTCTGTCACAATCTCTGTGTAATATACATAGACAATAATCAATGAGATGAACATGAATTCCAGCAGCAGATATAATTTCCACTTTGGCCAACAGACTCTGTAATTTCTCCCTTCTGCGTGGTAACTAAAACTGCAGACCAATTAATATCCTATGTGTTTTTTTTTAAATAAATCAGTTTTGTACTATGAGAAAATACTTTACAAAAACAACAACTCTGAATGCGATTTTTTAATGTGTTATAATGTAACAAGGATTTTTTGGTTTTTTTAGCAACCATTTACAAAGTCACATCCCCTTCCTCTTCTGAAACAGGCACACCCCTTTTTGAGCCCTGCCCTCTCTCTAGCAGGGCACCAATTGTATCTAGTGACTGCCTGGTCACATGATCTTCCCCACAGAACTTTGCATCTTTGCTCCTCTTCTGCTGCACTGACAGCCATTTACTGAACCCCGCAAGCCGAATCTTCGCCAATTGATCACAGGAGAACAGATCGATCAGCAACTTAGCTAATTACTTATCATTGTGTGGATTGTATTGTTGCGCATATTAAGGGGGGGGGGAAATAAATAAGAAGAAACAAAAACGGCAGCTTGAACTGCTGCATTAAAAGGTCTGTTTAGTTCAGTCTTTGTCAGGCTTTATTAAATGGAACCGTTTGCATGGATCTGCAATATGAGAGCCAAACTCATGTATTGGTTAAAAACAAACCAAAAAATACCTGAATTTAGTACTAGTAATTTGGAAGCTTGTAGCGAAGCTTTCGCCCAATTTCGTGAACCATGCAAAATTGGCCCTTTTCAAGAAAAAAAAGTCACAAAATTACTCAGAACTCAGCATCAAAACGGTCAAAAATTCCCCAAGTATTGATGCTACCGCCCAGTCAGACCTGGAATCTGGGTTTTTTAAGGAGAGGAGAAAACGCTTGGGGAATAACTTGAGAATTTTGACTGAACTGTGGTTCGTTGGTGGAAGAGTGGGGGTTTTCCAAGAAACTTTTAGCCTTTAAAAGTTCTGTCAATGGGTTTCGCCAGGAATCGATTTTTTGGGTTAAAAAAAAAACAACATGGTGAACAAGTTCACCAGTGCATTCTGGGAAGGCTCGTATGTCTCTTCTTGCGGCCAAAATCACTTCCAACAAATATTCATCATCACAGGGAAGTGAACCAGTCAGCCAATAGAAGGGAAGCTACAGCATTGGACAACGACATCAGAGCATAACTTCACCGCACTCTAACCTGGACTGAAAACTGGGGCAGTGTAGATGACTTATGTTTCATTGTAACACCCAGCAAGTCATTTACACATTCTTATCTTGCAGTTTTTGCAGATTCCATGTTTTATTCAGATCTTCAAGCACCTAACCATACAACAGGCAACATTTTAAGCCAAGACTTGTCCTTCCTGATCCAGGCATCTGTCAGTAATTCTCTTTTCCCGCTAAGACACAGACTGGCTTATTTAATTCTAAGCCTCGACTGTATTGGAGAGAGAATTTCTGCAGGTTTTGCCAAGTAATGCGGGGAATCCAAGATACTGTAGCAGCCCCAAACAAGGAATTGATCAGAATTCCAATGTATATTCTCACAAGCAGACAGTTTGCAGCATAAACTAGAAAATATCTGTGTTAGATAAATCAAACCCTTTCTAGGAATAGCGGTAACTACATTTTAACAAAACCCACAAGGCTGGTAAAATGGAATTGCAGAGGCACTGATATATATTACAACAGAAATATGATCAAACTTTTAGCAAATGACCTTTCTTGCCCAAACATATTTTAGTTACTTAATTCATTTAAAACTTTCTTGTACCTGGTGATAATATATTAGACATATTAAGCATAAATCAGAGGCTTGTTTATCTAGGAGTTGAAGTCACAGAGTCATATGAATAGCAATTTATCATTTTCTGCAGTTCAGTGCCTCAAAGTATAAGAATAATGGAAAGGTGTGAACAGGTCGATCAGCATTTTAAGCCAACTTTTCTAAAACAGAAAAAAAGTTATTAATCATAGGATTTTTTTTTTTTAGGAAAAATATCAAAGTATTTGTATTTTGAGTGTGTTCTGAAAGTATAACTTTGGAAATAGGCAGTTTTGCCAACCTAGTTCCATATGATTAGATATATGTGAACTTTTTACTGAAGTTCGCGAACCACACACAATTTCCTGGGTTTTTTTTTTTCACTAAAAGATTTGCGAAAATGACAACATTTGCAAATAATATATAAATATATATATGTGTGTGTGTGTGTGTGGAGGTATCAGTACCGTGTTAGCCGAGCTTTAATAATCAAAAATGAATAGACAATACCGTTCTGTGGCCAACGAAATGCGTTTATTTCTGCATAGCTTTCGAGATACACTGATCTCTTCTTCCGGCGATGTTACAATGAATAAAGCCAAAAAAAGTTTTTTTTACTTTAAAACAGTGCATACTGGAATGTGATCTGTGATAGAAGTCTATCCCTCCCCCTGTGCACTATGTGTTTTATGACTTGAGGTGTTAAATGGTCCCTGAATGTTAGTGATGTGAGAGTAATGTGTGTGTGTGTGTTGAACAGGTGAACCTTTCTCTGATTTTGTACTCCAGATTCCTGTGTGGTATTTATATTGTGCGCACTGTGTGGAGCATTGCGCAGGTTTGCATCTTGCGTCCTGGCATGGTCTTGTCCCACATTCAGTTGTACTGTTGAATACTTTACTCCTCGCCATAATTTTCTTGAGATTGAGGTTGTCTGTATGGTAATAAGGGTGTTTCAAGGAAGACCTGTTACAGTCTTGTATCTTCCTGGAGAATGGGTTGTACAGTAGTTCCCTGGCGATCTTGCATAGGGCTTCTAGGTGTGGGTTATATGTGACCACCAAAGGTACCCTGTCGCTTGTCTCTTTCTGTCTGTATTCAAGGAGATCACTTCTTGGTATTCTGGTGGCTTTGTGGATTTACTGGTCTACAATTCTCTGGTTATATCCACGGTTTATGAAATCCAATCTCAAGGCTGTAATCCGCTGGTCTCTGTCTGCTGTGTCGGAGCACATCGGTTGTATTGTATGGCTTGACTGTAGATGGTTGCATGCTTAGTATGTGTTGGTGGATGCTGTTGTCCCTCAAATAGCTGGCTCTCCCTATAGGTTTTCGGTATACAGAAGTCTGTAGTTGGTTGTTCTTTATAGTAATGATGGTGTCTAGGAATATACTTCGTCTGGGGAATGGGGGAGTTTGAGGTTGATGGTCGGGTGGAATGCATGAAGTTCTCATGAAACTGTAGGAGGTGTGGATCGGATTAAGGTAAATGAACCATGGAAATCTGAGGATCAGATTCAGACAGGTTTGTCCATTTTTACTCTGCACCCCAAATTCGTGTTACAGAATTGTCAATAGAGATGTGTGAAATTATCAAATATGCATTTCCTAAATACTTTGCATTTCCCCTCCCCAGAATTCAATTCCTTTCTAAGTGTTTCTCTAATCCTCAAAAGACAAACAATGCCACAAAATTACCGAGATCCAGCTAAATCTAATCAGTCAGTGAACAAAATCTGATATGTGTCCGATTTTATAGTCTCAGCAATATGCGGCTACTGTCCCTCACCCACAGTCACTCCAACCAACCATGGTGCCCAAGCACTGCCATCTACTGCACTTATTCCCTCACCTGCTTGTAGAGGGAGAAAGGGGATGGCCCGGTATTAAAGGGGTTGCACCCCATATGGCAATCCCCTGACCTCACCAGAGAGACAAGGGGTTAACTGGACTGCGGTCCAGGGATGAGGTTTGCACCTTGTTATACCTTGAAAATGTATGTTCCCCTGTTCCCATGTTTTCATTATAAGCATGTATTTTAATGTTTTAAAGTGCATTTCTGTATCTCCAGTTCTGGAGGTCGCAGAGAGTTCATATTTGGCCAATATGTGGAGTCACTGTAGGCATTAAAAAGGTCAACCCACTGAGCCCACCAGAATGGAACTTATTAATATGTGTAGATATTAAAGTGTATATGTATTTTATTTTGGACTAGCTGAGAGCCCCGGCGTTGCCCGGGATGTTTGTGATGTGGGGGTGGCATTTGGGTGGGGAGTGGTCCACGCGGCCCATGGCAGTGTGCGGTGGTACTGCTGCTGTGGCTGTACTGATGGTGATTGTATCGGTGTGCTGATTTGGGAGGGTTTGTTGCTGATGTGGGGGTGCGGATGTGGGTGTGCCGATGGGGAGGTGCGAAGGTGCCAATGTGTGGGTGCTGATGGTGTTGATGGGGGCTGGGAATGGTGGGGAGCCGAGAATGCCAGTGTGCTGGGGGGGGGGGGGGGGAGGGCATGGGATACCGGTGTGCTGATGTGGTGGTGCTGGGGATAGTGTATGTGTGTGTATACGTGTGTGTATATATACACGTATGTGTACACGTGTGTGTGTGTGTGTGTACACGTGTGTGTGTGTACACGTGTGTGTGTGTGTACACGTGTGTGTGTGTGTACACGGGTGTGTGTGTGTACACGTGTGTGTGTACACGTGTGTGTGTGTGTGTACACGTGTGTACACGTGTGTGTGTGTGTGTACACGTGTGTGTGTGTGTACACGTGTGTGTGTGTACACGTGTGTGTGTGTACACGTGTGTGTGTGTACACGTGTGTGTGTGTACACGTGTGTGTGGTGTGTGTGTACACGTGTGTGTGTGTGTGTACACGTGTGTGTGTGTACACGTGTGTGTGTGTACACGTGTGTGTGTGTGTACACGTGTGTGTACACGTGTGTGTGTGTGTACACATGTGTGTGTGTACTCGTGTGTGTGTGTGTGTACACGTGTGTGTGTGTGTACACGTGTGTGTGTGTACACGTGTGTGTGTGTACACGTGTGTGTGTGTACACGTGTGTGTGTACACGTGTGTGTGTACACGTGTGTGTGTGTGTACACGTGTGTGTGTGTGTACACATGTGTGTGTGTACACGTGTGTGTGTGTACACGTGTGTGTGTGTACACGTGTGTGTGTGTACACGTGTGTGTGTACACGTGTGTGTGTGTACACGTGTGTGTGTGTGTACACGTGTGTGTGTGTGTACACGTGTGTGTGTGTGTGTACACGTGTGTGTGTACACGTGTGTGTGTGTACACGTGTGTGTGTACACGTGTGTGTGTACACACGTGTGTGTGTGTACACACGTGTGTGTGTGTACACGTGTGTGTGTGTGTGTGTACACGTGTGTGTGTGTGTGTGTACACGTGTGTGTGTGTGTGTGTACACGTGTGTGTGTGTGTACACGTGTGTGTGTACACGTGTGTGTGTGTGTACACGTGTGTGTGTACACGTGTGTGTACACGTGTGTGTGTGTGTACACGTGTGTGTGTGTGTACACGTGTGTGTGTGTGTGTACACGTGTGTGTGTGTGTACACGTGTGTGTGTACACGTGTGTGTGTGTACACGTGTGTCAAACAATGCGTGTGACAAACAATGCCACAAAATTACCGAGATCCAGCTAAATCTAATCAGTCAGTGAACAAAATCTGATATGTGTCCGATTTTATAGTCTCAGCAATATGCGGCTACTGTCCCTCACCCACAGTCACTCCAACCAACCAGGTGCCCAAGCACTGCCATCTACTGCACTTATTCCCTCACCTGCTTGTAGAGGGAGAAAGGGGATGGCCCGGTATTAAAGGGGTTGCACCCCATATGGCAATCCCCTGACCTCACCAGAGAGACAAGGGGTTAACTGGACTGCGGTCCAGGGATGAGGTTTGCACCTTGTTATACCTTGAAAATGTATGTTCCCCTGTTCCCATGTTTTCATTATAAGCATGTATTTTAATGTTTTAAAGTGCATTTCTGTATCTCCAGTTCTGGAGGTCGCAGAGAGTTCATATTTGGCCAATATGTGGAGTCACTGTAGGCATTAAAAAGGTCAACCCACTGAGCCCACCAGAATGGAACTTATTAATATGTGTAGATATTAAAGTGTATATGTATTTTATTTTGGACTAGCTGAGAGCCCCGGCGTTGCCCGGGATGTTTGTGATGTGGGGGTGGCATTTGGGTGGGGAGTGGTCCACGCGGCCCATGGCAGTGTGCGGTGGTACTGCTGCTGTGGCTGTACTGATGGTGATTGTATCGGTGTGCTGATTTGGGAGGGTTTGTTGCTGATGTGGGGGTGCGGATGTGGGTGTGCCGATGGGAGGTGCGAAGGTGCCATGTGTGGGTGCTGATGGTGTTGATGGGGGGCTGGAATGGTGGGGAGCCGAGAATGCCAGTGTGCTGGGGGGGGGGGGGGGGAGGGCATGGGATACCGGTGTGCTGATGTGGTGGTGCTGGGGATAGTGTATGTGTGTGTATACGTGTGTGTATATATACACGTATGTGTACACGTGTGTGTGTGTGTGTGTACACGTGTGTGTGTGTACACGTGTGTGTGTACACGTGTGTGTGTGTACACGTGTGTGTGTGTACACGTGTGTGTGTGTGTACACGTGTGTGTGTGTGTACACGTGTGTGTGTGTGTGTGTACACGTGTGTGTGTGTGTGTGTGTGTGTGTACACGTGTGTGTGTGTGTACACGGGTGTGTGTGTACACGTGTGTGTGTGTACACGTGTGTGTGTGTGTACACGTGTGTACACGTGTGTGTGTGTGTGTGTACACGTGTGTGTGTGTACACGTGTGTGTGTGTACACGTGTGTGTGTGTACACGTGTGTGTGTGTGTACACGTGTGTGTGTGTGTACACGTGTGTGTGTGTACACGTGTGTGTGTGTGTGTACACGTGTGTGTGTGTACACGTGTGTGTGTGTGTACACGTGTGTGTACACGTGTGTGTGTGTGTACACATGTGTGTGTGTACTCGTGTGTGTGTGTACACGTGTGTGTGTGTGTGTGTGTACACGTGTGTGTGTGTACACGTGTGTGTGTGTGTGTACACGTGTGTGTGTACACGTGTGTGTGTACACGTGTGTGTGTGTGTACACGTGTGTGTGTGTACACGTGTGTACACGTGTGTGTGTGTACATGTGTGTGTGTGTGTGTGTGTACACGTGTTGTGTGTGTACACGTGTGTGTGTGTACACGTGTGTGTGTACACGTGTGTGTCTGTACACGTGTGTGTGTGTACACGTGTGTGTGTGTGTACACGTGTGTGTGTGTGTACACGTGTGTGTGTGTACACGTGTGTGTGTGTACACGTGTGTGTGTGTGTGTGTACACGTGTGTGTGTACACGTGTGTGTGTACACACGTGTGTGTGTGTACACACGTGTGTGTGTGTACACACGTGTGTGTGTACACGTGTGTGTGTACACACGTGTGTGTGTGTGTACACACGTGTGTGTGTGTACACGTGTGTGTGTGTGTGTGTGTACACGTGGTGTGTGGTGTGTGTGTACACGTGTGTGTGTGTGTACACGTGTGTGTGTACACGTGTGTGTGTGTGTACACGTGTGTGTGTGTACACGTGTGTGTACACGTGTGTGTGTGTACACGTGTGTGTGTGTGTGTACACGTGTGTGTGTGTACACGTGTGTGTACACGTGTGTGTGTACACGTGTGTGTGTGTACACGTGTGTGTGACACGTGTGTGTGTGTACTCGTGTGTGTGTGTGTACACGTGTGTGTGTGTGTACACGTGTGTGTGTGTGTGTGTACACGTGTGTGTGTGTACAAGTGTGTGTGTGGTACACGTGTGTGTGTGTCACGTGTGTGTGTGTGTGTACACGTGTGTGTGTGTACACGTGTGTGTGTACACGTGTGTGTGTACACGTGTGTGTGTGTACACGTGTGTGTGTGTGTACACGTGTGTGTGTGTGTGTACACGTGTGTGTGTGTGTGTACACGTGTGTGTGTGTGTACACGTGTGTGTGTGTGTGTACACGTGTGTGTGTGTGTACACGTGTGTGTGTGTACACGTGTGTGTGTGTACACGTGTGTGTGTGTACACGTGTGTGTGTGTGTACACGTGTGTGTGTTACACGTGTGTGTGTGTACACGTGTGTGGTCGTGGTGTACGTCGGTGTGTCTACGTATACGTGTGTGTACGTGTCTACGTGTGCCTGCGTGTCTACGTGTGCCTGCGTGTCTACGTGTGCCTGCGTGTCTACGTGTGCCTGCGTGTCTACGTGTGCCTGCGTGTCTACGTGTGCCTGCGTGCCTGCGTGTCTAGGTGTGCCTGCGTGTCTACGTGTGCCTGCGTTTCTACGTGTGCCTGCGTGTCTACGTGTGCCTGCGTGTCTACGTGTGCCTGCGTGTCTACGTGTGCCTGCGTGTGTATGTGTACGTGTGCGTGTCTACGCGTGTGTGTCTACATGTGTGTATACATGTGCCTACGTGTGTGTAGTATACGTGTATGTGTACGTGTGTATACGTGTGTGTACGTGTGTAGGGCAGGGAGGGTGGGGGCGAAGGGCAGGGAGGGTGGGGGCGAAGGGCAGGGAGGGTGGGGGCGAAGGGCAGGAGGGTGGGGGGCGAAGGGCAGGGAGCGAAGGGCAGGGAGGGTGGGAGCGAAGGGCAGGGAGGGTGGGAGCGAAGGGCAGGGAGGGTGGGGGCGAAGGGCGGAGCGAAGGGCAGGGGTGAAGGGCAGGGAGGGGGGGGGGGTGAAGGGCAGGGCCGGGGGGGGGGGGCGAGGGCAGGGGCCGGGCGAAGGCAGGGCCGGGGGGGGGTGAAGGGCTGGGCCGGGGGGGGGGGGGTGAAGGGCAGGGCCGGTGGGGGAGGAGGCGGGGGAGGGTGAAGGGCAGGGCCGGGGGGGGGGGTGAAGGGCAGGGCCGGGGGGGGGGGGGGGTGAGGGAGGGCAGGCCGGGGGGGGGGGGTGAAGGGCTGGGCCGGGGGGGGGGGTGAAGGGCAGGGCGGAGGGGGGGGGGGGTGAAGGGCCGGGGGGGGGGGGTGACAGGGCACGTGGGGGGTGAAGGGCAGGGCCGAGGGGGTGAAGGGCAGGGCGGGGGTGAAGGGCAGGGCCGGGGGGGGGTGGTGAGGCAGGGCCGGGGGGGGGGGCAGGGCCGGGGGGGGGGGGCAGGGCAGGCGGGGGGGGGGGGTGAAGGACAGGGCCGGGGGGGGGGTGAAGGGCAGGGCCGGGGGGGGGTGAAGGGCAGGGCCGGGGGGGGGGGGTGAAGGGGCAGGGCCGGGGGGGGGTGAAGGGCAGGGCCGGGTGAAGGGCCAGGGCGGGTGAAGGGCCAGGGGGGGGTGAAGGGCCAGGGGGGGGTGAAGGGCCAGGGGGGGGTGAAGGGCCAGGGCGGGGGGGGGTGAAGGGCCAGGGCGGGGGGGGGGGGAGGGTGAAGGGCCAGGGCGGGGGGGGGGGGGGTGAAGCGCCGGCCCGGGTGAAGCGCCGGCCCGGGTGAAGCGCCGGGTGGGGTGAAGGGCCGGGCCGGGGGTGAAAGATCTCTTCCCGTGCGGGTTACTTACCTCGCACCGGGCCGCGCTCCTCCTCGGGTTCCTCGGCGGTTCCCCCGGCGATGCGGAGCTGAGACGCTCAGGTGAGGGGGTGTGTGGGCCGCGGCCCGTGCAGCTCCCGACAGAGACAGCTAGGCCTGAGAGCCGGAGCAGCGCGCGCGGGGATGGGGAGCTGGGGCGCGCCTCTAGGCCTGAAGGTGAGAGCGGCGACAGCGTGCTCTGGGGGGGGGGGAGCACCGGGAGAGCGGGTGAGCACGGGAGAGAGGGTGCTCTGGGGGGGGGGGGAGGGGGGAGCACCGGGAGAGCGGGTGATGTTGAGGTCCCGCGGAGTGGTGATAGGGGGTAGTTCCGTTGTAGCGGGCCAGCGGCCAGGAGAAGGGGGGGGGG
>NC_134497.1:11194547-11202047 GCF_040206685.1 Ascaphus truei
ACACGTTAGGGAGAGTTGGCCAAGTAAGGTACTCAAAGGCCACCAACAGGTCAGGTTTTCAGGATATCCCGGCTTCAGCACAGGTGGCTCAATCATTCCGACTGAGCCACTGATTGAGCCACCTATGCTGAGGCAGGCTTATTCTGAAAACCTGACCTGTTGGTGGCCTTTGAGGAGCGGAGTTGGTCACCCCTGCATTATGGAGATCTTTCAAGGAAAATATGTGTTTCCTAATCTTTTCATATTATATTTTTATTAGCTGTTCTGCAAGAGCCTCAAAAAGACCATTTATGCACCAAGAGACTAGGACCAAGTGGTTACATCCACCACTGTACCCCAATACCATTCCAATGCATCACTGTGCCCCAATACCTTTCCAATGCATCACTGTGCCCCAATACCTTTCAAATGCATTACTGTACCCCAATACCTTTCCAATGCACCACTGTGCCCCAATACCGTTCCAATGCATCACTGTACCCCAATACCTTTCCAATGCACCACTGTGCCCCAATACCGTTCCAATGCATCACTGTACCCCAATACCTTTCCAATGCATCACTGTGCCCCAATACCGTTCCAATGCATCACTGTACCCCAATACCTTCCAATGCATCACTGTGCCCCAATACCTTTCCAATGCATCACTGTGCCCCAATACCTTACCAATCCCCCACTATACCCCAATACCGTTCCAATCCACCACTGTGCCCCAATAAATTTCCAATTCATAACAGCGCCCAATACCTTTCCAACCCATCATTGTGCCCCAATAATTTACCAATCCATCACTGTGCCCCAATAATTTACCAATCCATTACTGTGCCCCAATAATTTACCAATCCATCACTGTGCCCCAATAACTTTCCAATCCATCAGTGTAACAAATATATGCTGTCTGTGATATACAAGGTCAATAAGGTACAAATGGGGATAAGCGCGATATAATGACAACTTAAGGCAAAAAGAAACCCAACCCCAAAGAGTTTACAATCTAAGTGTTATGTTGGGGGGCTTACTGATACAATAGAAGTAGAGGTGCATTAATAACCCCTTGAGTGCCACAATGACGGTCATCAAGAAAAGTGCCACCCCAGGGGCACTTTTGAAGTTCACTGTAAGTTTTTTTGGGGCTGTACGTTGATCACTTATCACACTTAAGGGATAGGGGGGTGGGGGAGGACGGGAGGCTCTGCCTCATCCCATTCGGCTTACTGGCCGGAACCCGGAACTGATCACGTGATCGTTCCGAAAAGAGCTGATCACGTGATCAGGAGGTGTCGGAGGGGGCACGACCCTCTGGCGCCAAAAAATGGTTAAAAGCGCAGTTAGGAAGGTCAAAGGGCACCTGGAATTCGTGGCAGAGGCGTAGAAAGTTGGAACGAGATGTTTTATCGCTTAAAGCCGCATGGTAAATAAAATAAAGTCAGATGCTGGCGGAGTAACACATTTTCTTTAAGGAGTCCATTGACTTGTATAACTAGAAACTAGTGTATGCCATGATCCAATGGTCCGGAAAGCAGAGCAGGCCGGCTGTAATTATAATTCAGAGGAAAATGATTCCTAATGCTTGGATCACCACTCTGCCTAAGTGAAAGTGTATGAGCCTCATTTACGTAACGATTTAAGGATGAACAGGGAAATATATGATTTATTTTAGACTTGTAGGACATCATTTCCCCTGTGTCCCCTGTAACGGCCCGTGAATAAATGCAAATGTTAAATAATGAGTGTAATACTGTAGAAGCATATTCATTGCCATTGCTGGTAGACCCAAATAATTTAGGGGGAAACATCAAGATGATGCAATTTGTTGCTATTATTATATTGCATTGAGCGACTCTGCCCCAAACTGCTTTAACACCCACTCGCTATAAATCTGCACTTAAACACTTCCATAACCGCTATCTACAACTGCTCCCCTCTCCAATAAAAAATCCCTCTCCTCTACTAACTGCTTCTATAACTCCTCCCCTAAACTGTTCCTATAACCACTCCCTATAACTCCTCCCCTAACTGCTCCTATAACCACTCCCTATAACTCCTCCCCTAACTGCTCCTATAACCACTCCCTATAACTCCTCCCCTAACTGTTCCTATATCCGCTCCCTATAACTCCTCCCCTAACTGCTCCTATAACCGCTACCTATAACTCCTCCCCTAACTGTTCCTATAACCGCTCCCTATAACTCCTCCCCTAACTGCTCCTATAACCGCTACCTATAACTCCTCCCCTAACTGCTCCTATAACCGCTACCTATAACTCCTCCCCTAACTGATCCTATAACCTCTCCCTATAACTCCTCCCCTAACTGCTACCTATAACTCCTCCTCTAACTGCTCTTATAATACCTCCCTATAACTCCTCCCCTATCTGCTCCTATAACCACTCCCTATAATTCCCTCCTAACTGCTCCTATAACACCTCCCATAACTGCTATTATAACTGTTTCCTATAGTTTCTCCCCTAACTGCTCCTATAACTGCTCCCTGTAAGTCCTCCCCCTAACTGCTCCTATAACTGTTCCCTATAACTTCTCCCTTAACTGCTCTTATAACCCCTCCCTATAACTCCTCCAATAACTGCTCCTATAACCGCTCACCTGACTGCTCCTATAATTCCATCTCTAATTGCTCTCACGGACGTAGGTGTAGCAAAGTTGATACTCAAGAGTACCTTCTTATATCGACATTACGTATGGTAAAAGAAACAATTGACTCTATGCGGCTTCTTCTTCTTGCAGCACAGGGTTTGAACTACTACACGCAGCTCATAGAATTTCAATTAGACAAGCAGCTGGGCCAAATGATTTGAATGATTTTTGTCTGAATTATAATTGCAGGAAGCTTGCTCTGCTTTTCAAATCATCGTATCTGTGCATCATTATTAATTGTGTAATCAAGTGACTCTTAAGACATGGCTCCTTGGATATCCAGCAGTCTTGAGTGCCTATCATCTTGATGGAAGCAGACGATGAGACGTAGGACGAACTTCGTCCTGCCGTTGGACACTGCACAACAGGCCCCCGAAAATGCATTGAAAACAGCTTGAAAATCCTGTGCCACTCAAACGGATGACGTCACTGTAAGCACTCCACTCGTTTTCTATTAACAGTAAAATGTGGTCGCTTTTGTGAGCATAAAAGGAGCAGTAACACTGGTGTCTTTTTCTTGTAACCCACTCCCCCCCCCTTTGTAATTGCAGCTCAATTACCTCGCCTGGTCCCCAAAATCCTGAAGGGGAAAGAAAATAAAGGTTTAAATCTCCTGCATCATTTGGGCTTCCAATTAGCCTGGGCATTTAAATACGAGAAGGAGTGGC
This sequence comes from Ascaphus truei, assembly GCF_040206685.1. Lineage (NCBI taxonomy): Eukaryota > Metazoa > Chordata > Amphibia > Anura > Ascaphidae > Ascaphus > Ascaphus truei. The sequence goes on from NC_134497.1 coordinate 11,197,870, forward strand.
GTTACCTTCAGGAAGATAGAAGGAATCCAGGCACACAGGCTTCTCTTAAAGAGGTTTTAATCAGCACTGGGGACCAAGGTTTGGAATGCCAAGCATTCTGTATCAAGGTGAGCCCTCGCCTCTTAAAGAGAAGCCTATGTGCCTGGATTCCTTCTATCTTCATGCGAATTTACTGGGACCTTTCAGGACATCCCTACACTTCCGTGAGCACCGGCAGCTGAGTTTCCTTTATTTGTTTCAGACGTGTGCCAGATACTTCCTATATGTTATCTTCAGGAAGACAGGGAGATAAAACGACTTCACCTCTAAATATATTGGAAACCATGGGCATCCCAGAGCTGAAATTAGCATGGTTCTGTTCCGGGGACCACCTGGTTCCCATCCTGCCAAGGAAAAAAAGGGGAGAGGGGAAGCTGCTCCTTTACACTCAACCCTTAACCACAACTGCCAACTAACTCCAGGTCAACTATGAAAATAATCCAGGACAGCCTTTTCTCACAGCCTACTCTATTATAACAACAGCTGAAAGATCAGCAAATGGTCATATAAAACAAAGGGTGGATCACTGTTCATTGTTACTGTACATGGATGACTTGGAGGTTGTTTGGATATATCCTTAATTGTTCAACACAGGACACACTCAACATTCTTGACTTATTTATCGATGAACTCCTGTGCAACCTTTGACAAATTTAATGTCATATTCTGTCAAGTTGCTTTGCTAGAGAAGAGATCATTTTGAGTGAAATGAATGGACATCGAGCACAAGAAAGCAGTACACGGGTTTCTGTGAGTCTAAATCATTTTGGGGTGGATAATTCTACATACGACAAAACTGCCATTTGGGACTTTATCAGACGGACATCTCCATTTAAGTTATTAGGGATTTACGTCTGAAAATGGCCCAACTGGCCACTTCGGCGTTAATAGAATTACGCACTTTCTCAGCATCACTGATTTTCAGCATCTGCCGTTACATGGACTCTCACTGTTAAAAGTCAGTAATGATCCTTAAAAATTGAATGGCTTACCCGTGCTTCGAGCTGGACCCCTCTTTCATTCCCAATAAACACACCATACAACTTTTGGGAGAAATTACTGACCACAGCTTTTATCTATAACAACAGATAAATATTCCATATCTGTCCCCAACTAGGGACGCAGGCAGATTGCTCCGTCCACGTCTACCAGAGCTCGAGGGATTCCCTGAGCTCGTGCTCATCTAGCCATTCAATACCTTAGTCTGAACGCACAGAGCCCCCATCGGAAGGTCACTACCACACCAACCAAACCTAGTCTGGAATGCCACTGCCTTCCACAAATTCCACCTGGAAGTTCACCACCATTCCGGCCGCAGCAGCCTGGAATGGTACCGCCTTCCCCAACTAAACTACTTCCGAGGTCTCAGCCCTCCCTCCAGGAGGCAATACAGACATCCCTCATGCCGAAAAAAACAGGGTGGATGGGTGGGACTTCGCTCCAGTAGACCCTAGAAGAAAGAGGAAGCTAGGATCCCTCCCCCTCACCTTAAGTACCTCTTCCCTAACCCCTTCGCCTGGCCTGACATCACAGCACCTTAAGGGGAGGGGCCCCTCTGCCTTACGTCATGACGCCCCATCCTTACAAGTCCAGGGCTCTCTTTTTGTTGTTGTTTAGAACAGTTACATTTCACTGATTTCATCACTGAGCGGCTCACATCTCTGAACCTCACAAAAGTTAGTTAATACGACCTCAAAAACCATCAGTGAATTTTACAGAGATACATGTGTGTCGTAGGAAGAGATGAGCGAGACTTTCGCATGAAAGCGACGAGCCATGCAAACTGTTGCCCTTCTGAGCCATGCAAAAAATCTGTGACTCAGTTCGCCGACGATTTACCAAGTATTAAATTAATCTGTGAAAATTAAACCGAATATCAGCTCTAGGAATGTAGTAAGAATAATAATTCACAATAACATTTTTATAAAGTCGGAACTTGTTCCGGGTTGTGGAAGTAATGTATCCAATGCTAGGAGATGGAGAGACATAAGGAGGGGGTAATGATAGTGCAAATGTAGCGGGGTGCTTACACAGAGTGGATGATCCCCACTAATATGCGTACATCTATAGTTGCTATGATAATCCTCTTAACCCGTCTCTCCTGGCCAGTTGTGGTGTGGAGTCACGCATTCACTAGGGAACCCCTCCTCGCCTCTCCTTCTGCGCTGCGAGTCTGAATGAGCCGGAGCCCACCTTCCTATACCCCGGTGGCGCCCCGTTGATCAGAGTAGATTCAGCAGAACACTCCTTGAAAAAGCGCCGCAGTGGGCGTGAAACGCGTGGGTAGTTATGTCCTATCTTTGTCCGTTTTTATGTAGCTGAATAAATGGATTTTAACGTCGAAATTAGCTGGTGAGTTTTGAACATGTTTTCACTCGGAGCGGTAGTCACATCGATCTTTCATTTCTATTACATTAATCTGCGCTGCAGTTCCATTTAATAGGCTAATGTGCTTGATGCTCAGACTATAAGCCTCACCCGGATGAAGATCAAGACGGGCCGAAGCAATGGGTGGACGTATGCACCGGTATGTTTTGTGTATTCAGACTATAAGTAGGACACAGGCTTTTTGCTTCAGTCACTCTCTGGAGAGTTTTCTCTAAAAGATGATTTACTTGGCGACATTATTAGCACGTGGAGGCGAAATGTTTAGCAGGGAATCTAATTTGGGTGGGGGGGGGGAACGCTTACAATTTTGAGGCCGAATGGGAAATTTGCTCGGGGCCGTCTCGCCGTGACCAAGTCTCTGCCGCCATTTGGTCCCCAAGGGACCCTTCACCGCAGCCACTCAGCCGCCAGCTGTTTCATCAATAAGGTAAATTAATTTAAGAGGTTTTAGTGGGTAGGGGATTAAGGATAGTTTGTTTAGGGGGAAAGGGTTAAGGTTTTTGGGTAGGGGATTAGGGTAAGGGGTTAAGGTTTTTAGGGTAGGGGTTAAGGTTTTAAGGGTAGGCGATTAAGGTAAGGAGTTAAGGTTTTTTTAGGGTAGGCGATTAGAGTAAGGGTTTTTTTGGGTTAAGGGATTAGGGTAAGGGATTAGTGTAAAAGGTTAAGGTTTTTAGGGTAGCGGTTTAGGGTAAGGGTTTAAAGTTTTAAGAATAGGGGCTTATGGTGAGGGGTTTAAGGATATGGGGTTAAGGTTTTAAGGGTAAGGGATTGTAATAGTAATAGGGGTTAAGATTAGTGGGTGTTATGGTAGGGGGTACGGTTAGTAAATTACTCTAGCGTCGAAGCGTCCGGTTGAGAGATGTCGCTACGGCCGAGTATTTGGCCGCGACTAAACATCCTAGACCGAAGCTGAGGATGCATTTGGGACAGTTTTACCTTTATCTAGTCCCACTATCCACAGGGTAACTTATTTTCACCAATGCTCAACCTCGTATGTGCCAAACATTCAAAGCCTGTAGCACGTAATATCCCACACTCCATCATCATCTAAAACAAAATCTATTCCCTTTGTTTGACGTGACATCTTTATACTTCCAGTGGAAAACGCCATTGATTTATGTAAAAGTCTGATTCCACAGCATACATTTAAAAGCAGAACGAGCTTCTGAGAACGATTGTGGCCCCGGGAAACGAAGGAACAAAAAAAAGGCTGTCTGCGTACATTAGCAAGTACAGCTGCTTTCATTTTTCCATGTCGTATTTCAGAACGAAAATGTATCAAGATGTTTCCAGATCTACCACGGGGCATCACTCTTCACAAGAATTCATCAGCGAACTGCGGTGTATTTCAAATCCGTTCCCTCCCCTGACAGATAATCTTTTTTTTTTTATAGGTATCTCACAAGTAGATCTCTCTGTATTTGTTCCAGCATGGGAGTCAATTTCAGATTTTAACTGGGCACGTGGTTTTTTTTTGATACAAGATTCACTTACTTCCCCCCCTTTTCATCCTCGTGGCAGGTCTCAATGCAAAATCATTCAATAGTTTTCTGTTTCCAGTAAATAAAAGCATTTTCTCTTTTGGGCCTGGTAAAGATGGCCGTCTGCTAAAAACTGCTTAAAGCGGCAGAACAGGCTGCGTTGCGTTTTAAATGTATTTAATTTTTGTAATTGCAGGATTGAAGCAGGGCGTCTCCGGAGCTTAACTGTGTTCATTTCAGTTCCAGAGGTACTTACCTCTGTAGCGGTGC
>NC_134497.1:11207047-11261710 GCF_040206685.1 Ascaphus truei
TGGAGTCAGGAAGGAATTAATTTTTCCCCTTAATGTGGTTTTTTGTTTGCCTTCCTCTGGATCAATAAGTAAGTATAGATATAGGATAAAGTATCTGTTGTTTAAATTTAGCATAGGTTGAACTTGATGGACGTACATCTTTTTTCAACCTCATCTACTATGTAACTATGTAACTATGTAATAGACAAATGCATACTTTTCAAAAACGATCTCTCTACTATTAGATACCATAAATTAAAGACATGGCGGAACCTATATATATATATATATATATATATATATATATATATATATATATATATATATATATATATATATTTTTTTTAAGAGAGCGCCAAACAGAGAAAAGTGAGAGTGAAGTAGGAGCAAGTCAGCAGGTAAGAGAACGCAGGAATTGGTGAGAAGCTGCAATCCGAGATGCCACACATGGAGACCCAGACCTCACATCGCCCAGACTCTGAAAGACACCGCACGGGCTACAATATTAATGAACTGCACATTTAAAGCTGAACCCTTATAAGTGCAATCAGGTAGCTTTGTTTCTGAATATTTTTACAAACAAAACTTACACCATAAGGCTCTCTCTCTTGGTGCGCTCGTTGTTTCATTCAAACTATTTAATGCCAGAAGGGCATGTAACACATCAGCAGAGAAGTGGTTAAAATCTGCTGGCGATACATGTAATGTGCTGAGTTCCTGAAACTCAGTGTGAGTGGTCATCGGGCTATTGTGTGGGCTGCCTGCAACTTTGAAAGAGGAGTGGGAGAAATTGCAAGCAGTGAAGAAAGTGATAAATACTAGGATTGGTTTCTTCACACGTCATCAATAAACCTCCTCTTTCGGTTATCAATCAGTCTCAAGCCACAACAAAAAGATTTCTATTCCATCAAATCAAGCCATTTTTTTTAAAATGACTTCGCTGGAGAAGCCCTGAAAACCATAACTGGGAAGTACATTTACCAAGAGATATGGCGAGCCTGAAACGCAGGGTGGAACCGAGCTCGGGAAACAAAAGGGAATCTTAAAGGTGCAGTCACACGTAGTCGGTCAGTTACGTTTCCCAGGGTCCTCTGAATGGGAGTGGGTTTGTCACTCAAGTGTTTTCTTTCCCCTTATCCCCCCCACCCCTGTCCTTATCAGAGAACCAATAAGGGGAGGTGGGGAGATGAGGGGACTGCGGCTGTACAAGCACTTACTGATCACACAGTGACATCACACGGTGACATCACACAGTGACATCACAAAGGGAGAAGCCAGAGGAAATCCAACCCCTCCCAAGTCTCACTTTAACAAATAGATTAAACATACTTATAGGTGTCAGATTTGGATTTAAAAAATGGTATTAATTACCCAGGTAAGACCCGTAATCATATACAGATGCAGCGGCCGTTATTTTACGGCATCACAGCGCCGTTTTCGTGTGCGCTGCTGTACTCGCGGCATGAACGTGGCCAATCGCCCCAGGCACGCGCATTTATCATGGTTGCTTTGTTTGAATTTGTTTGAATTTGATGGATTGTGTACAATTATATGCAATGAAATGAATGAATTGTAGTGTGTACAGTACTGTGCTGCTGTGTCAATTTCAGGTGTTTAAAAGCCACAACACTAAAATGCCATTTTCTGCACTCGCCTACACTCGCGTCTCAAGGCGATACGGTTGGAAGTAATCCCGCGCCATGACATGGGTATTCCGAGGTATACACCGCGTGATTTGCTAAAATAATGGCCGCTGCATCTGTAACTGGAATGAGTTCACCTTGGTTCTACGAGAGATTCCCCTTTAATTTAGTTTTTTTATTTTTTATTTTGAACAACTACAAATGTTGAAGGTCAAAGTTTGGTTGGTGAGAATTAATATATAAGAGATATGTCTAGAGATTGTTGGAAGCAATAGAAAAGTGCAAAGATTTATAGTCAGTATGAACAGGGCTCAAAAAACACCAGTCATGCATAACAAGTATGAATGACTACTGTAACTTAGACATAAATAAACCAATCTTATTCTCTCCATGATAAAAAGTATATTCTAACATTGTATGAAACCTACCTCATACCCACACAGACCCATCTCCATTATTCTGAACACGCTCATCCCGTTACAATAAACACCCCTCCACCCCTTGACTTTACCACTGTCAACCTCTGCCTTGTGACTGCTGCAAAGGACTGTGGGGCACGATTTCATAAACTCTCGTGGTGATTGACAGCTATACCACCCACGCTGCTGCCCACGTGATGGCTGGGGTTTTACTAAGTGTGCGGTTCCTCCCATAGATTCGGGGACCTATTACAATGTCTGGTACCTGGCAGACTAAATTGAAATATATATAAAAGCAAGCAGCATTTTGCCACTTGTCGCCTCTGAATTTCCGCTCACCCTGGGCGGGGGTGGGGGGGGGGGGGAGCAGGGATGAGGGGATTTTTCAAGTCATGGGTAATGATTTTGTAAATATACTAAAACATAGGCGCAGAAGCCCTGATCTTTGCATCTTTCATGGCTTCCTTCAGCAATGCTGTACCATCTTCTTCTCTTTTCTCCGTTTTGTGCATTTACTGACATAAGCCCACAACAGCAGCAGAAGTTTACGAAAGCAAGAAGGAAAGTGTATAAGAGGCAGCCATATTAGATGTGACCCACATAGTCTACACAGCTGTACTTCTTTTATTAAAATGGGCAGTTCCCCCTTCTGTTTTTTTTGCACAGCTTGTACTGTACTATCTCCTCCAGGGGAAACAAAATGGGGGCTTGAACCTCCTGCACCACGCCGACCAATAGCAAACTGCAACATTACCCGTCACAGCTTCCTATTGGCCCATGTGATGCACTGGATTTAAACCTCCAAGAAGCACCCGCGGCACTTTCTCAGGTAAGTTTCTTGGGGAGCACGGGGTCCCCGGAGCTGAAATTCACGCGGTTCAGCACGGGAGACCCCCTGCTTCCAAAAAAAACAGAAGCCCAGATGGCTCTAACCTTTTGTATCTTTATGCTGCCTTCCATTCCTAAGATACCGAGCCTCTACAGACAGGGTTACAATAGTCGCCTTCGTCTTTTCATCTTCATCTTCTGCCTTCTTTGAGAAATAAATAAAAATAAATAAAAAGGTTATGCTTGGGGAAAGGCGGTGTAATAATATGAATTTAACGCATAAATGCATTTTGAATGCAGCCGCTGCTTTAAAAGAATAGCAATTCAAGTATTTGAACGCGGAAATTGTTTGATAATGTGCTTCTACGTCTAGTAAAATTGAATCAGAAAGATCATATCGAGGCGCTGGAATAAACCTATACAATATCCCACGCTAGACACAAGAATGTACCATTAGCAGTTTGATTGCATATTTGTGATTTCACATTTGCCTCTCAACTAATGTGACTTCACACAATATGATTTATTGTAAAAATTAATGTATTCTATTCCTAACCAGATAGATTCTTCCTGGATCTTCAGAGAACTGAACGGCATCCTCTAATCAGTCATGAGCTGTAGCTGCCTCGGCTCACATAATACTTGCTGATGCCTCGGTAGCTAAGGGCCTTCTGTGCATTTACATTACCAATACACACTACCACACATTACTAAACATTTTTCATCTGCCCAGTATTGCAAACTGAATTTGAAAAAGCCTTCTCTCCACGTGTTAGTGCTTTGCTGAAATAGCCTACAGCAGCGGTGCGCAAACTGTCTGAGGTCAGATGCATTGTAAGGAACCCCAACCCTCTCTAATAGCGCACCTGAGATCAGATGCATTGTAAGGAACCCCAACCCTCTCTAATAGCGCGTCTGAGATCAGACGCATTGTAAGGAACCCCAACCCTCTCTAATAGCGCATCTGAGATCAGATGCATTGTAAGGAACCCCAACCCTCTCTAAAAGCACGTCTGAGATCAGATGCATTGTATGGAACCCCAACCCTCTCTAATAGCACGTCTGAGATCAGATGCATTGTAAGGAACCCCAACCCTCTCTAATAGGGCATCTGAGATAAGATGCATTGTAAGGAACCCCAACCCTCTCTAATAGCGCATCTGAGATCAGATGCATTGTACATTCTTCTGTATTTGATACAATTTTCAAATGACCTGACAAGTGCAGAGAACCCTTTAGGGATGCCCGAGGAACTCTGGTTGAAAAACTCTGGAACAGAATGTTGGAGAGGTGTGAAAACCACTGGATCTAGACAAATATTTGACTCCAGATTTAGCAAAGAATAAAATCCCACATGTAAGCAGAGCACGTTTTCCATTGTTTGCCCTCGTTTTGCAGTCCGGCGACTTTGATACGTCCTCCTGGCTGTGCTGATGAGTTGACTGAAACACTGTCATTGGAAACATGGCGGTGGATTTTTAGCCTTTACTTTGTGTTCCTTAGCACATTCAATATAAAATTATTCATTTATTGTTTTTGTTCATCTCTTCCCAATGCAGTTTCAGTTCTACATGATAACATCACTAATCCATCTAAATAGATGCATGGGAAATAAACAACCTAGTTACTCGGGTGTTCAGGGTTCAAGCGAGAATTGTAGGCAGAAGGGGTTATATTAAACTGACCTATAACTTCAACAACGTTCATAGCAGGCTGTGAGGAAAGCAAATGAAATATGATTTCAAATGTGTCACTACAAAAGGCAGGCAATAAATGGAAATATAGATATTTTTGTGTTGTGCTGAAAAACTAAAACCAATTTAAGGTCTCTCGTTTTATCATAAACGGTACAATCATAGTGTTTCTGGGCTACGTTTGGTAGAAGACTCAGAGTCATTCGTCTCTCGCCCCTCCAAGGCTGAAGACGTTAATGTCCACTCAGAAAACGAAACAGTGCAAATAATTTGCACATCAGTAATTCCAACGTGCCGCCATGTTTACTTGGCCTTGTTGGTTACAAATGAAAACGCATGAAGCTGTAGAAAGCCAGAGTTGCAGGGAAAGAACAACATCCATAAATCCGCCAATGTGGATCTTATGCAAAGGATTATAGACGGTCCAGCTGGGCTCGTGTCTTTGATACATGATTATTCATAACATTATTCCATCATGGACCAGCCGGCCTGACACCAAATGAGCTAGTAGTTATCATGCGGTACATTAACTGCCTGCAGTGCAACAAGCTGATCGTCACGTGTAACTATTAGAACACATGAAAGGTATTAGAAGAAACATTATCATTAATCAGTTTGCTGAAGCTGAAAACAGTATTGAGATGGAAAAAACAGACCATTCACTAGCGATTAAATTAGCAGTGCCACTTACCTGGTCCAGAAATAGTTCTACATAAACAGCCTTTGTTTTGCCTTCATCAGCCAGATGTTATATTTAATTGTGAAATGCCCGGGTAGTTTTTCATTTCGCAAGCTGATTTGTTATAAAGGTGGCTCTCGTACATCTTATCCAAGCTTTGCAATAACTTAAAACAGGGGTGTCCAAACTGGGGGGGGTGAGATTCTCTGCGGGCGGGGGGGGGGGGTCGCGGGTTTGCAGAGGCCCCGCGCACTTCCCGAATGCATTTAAATGAAATGCTGGCGTGGCGGCGGAGGCCTCTGTAAACTTCACTTACCTTGGATCAGACGGCTTCTGGAGACAAGACGCCATGGCAACGTGGCGGCAAATGACGCCGCCTTGCCATGGCAACATGACGTCAGAACGCCGGAGCCAAGGTAGGGAGGGGGGCGCGAAAAAGGGGGGGAGGGAGGAGCCAGCAGAGGGACGCAGAGGAAAAAAGATTGCACACCCCTGACTTAAAACACGAAAAAATGAAGAAGGAAAAACAAAAAGCCGCGTACTACTGAAATTAGGGACGGTGGACTCCAGTGAATCAAAAAAAGAATTTATGAGGCCATAGTTAAAATAATGGTATAAAAATCCTCCTACGCCTTTATCAGCGAGTAACTAACAAAAAATCAACGATAACATTTATAGTCCCTCAGCAAATGACATCACATGTCACGTATCCTCCAAGATACGTCATCACGCCCCCGACCAACATTCAGCCGGGAAATGAATGTGCGTGTGGATTGCAAAGGCTAAGCAGAAATCTCCCACACACATACCATGCAACTACAGTACATATTACCTCAAATCCTATTCAAAACATATCTGGGATACTGTGCCTCAGTACTATTACCCCTCTCAAGATAACTACATTTACATCCACAATGAATCAATTTTGTGCAACAAGTAATTGAGAATATATGCATCATAATGATAACAATTAATAAGCCTTAAATCCACAAACGAAATAACTGCTATAACTTGGTCAACATCTGCACGATTAACACTAATAAATGCAAATATGTGCCATACGTTGAAGAGACGATGTACCATTGCTAAGTGCTCTCACTTTCGGACTACTTAACTAAGTTCACTTGCAGAGACGTGGCCGTTTTTAGATGGCTTGCACATGGTGTGCTGCAGTAGTTCGGTAACTTTTTAATTTTCTTGGAGTTACGGGTGACACCTATCGCCTGTAGGCAGGTGTGTGACAATCGGAGACATCTGGAGACGTGGCGCAACCGTCAACGTGACAACCTCAAGTTTAATGCAAATAGAAGCGTGACAAATCCTAGTTAAACTCAGGGGGAAAAAAATATGTTCAGCAACTTCTAGTTATCTTGGGGAGATGTGTGACAAGTTCTAAGTATCTAAGGTCGATGTCTGACAATTTCACGTGTCATTGGACTGGAAGACAACATGCCATCAGTCGCCAGTCTGTTCCATTTGCATCCAGTTGACAGATGAAAGACATGCACATAATTGCACCGGCTGCACATTTCCCTGAGCTAGGGCCCTGGAATTCATGCCAGTGCAGAAGAGGTGCCAATTTAGCAAACTTCCTAGTAGCGGCTCTCTGTTTGAAACTACATTGTTGAATTGTTGCTGCTACTCTGTTGCCAGATGTACTTTATACCTTGAATGCCACTGGGGCCTCAGTGCATGGCAAGCGTCTTTGATGCTTAAGGGGTTGCTACACTTGTATAATAGAGATCATGTCTACAAATAATTCTAGTACACGTGATATAAATATATGTGATATAGAGGCTGTAGTGCAAACTGCTAGACACTACAAATACTCAAAATACGGTAAGATTGAAACACCAATAGTTAATTCGGTGTAATCATATGTTGAAAATATTATGTTTTGGCAAAGTCCTGGACTGGTGGGCCATATTTCCCCTAGTCCCTGAAGCATAAGAACGGGTGAAAAGTCATGAGGCACTGAGATTAAGTTGGTCAGCAATAACTTTATGAAGTAACATGGAAATACTGCATGGGTACAGTAGCAATTACTCAGCAGCTGCATATTTGCTAGTTACTGCTGAGATCTAGAGCTATATTTGCTAAGTAGTGCTAAGTTATAAGGCATCTTACATCCCATACACAGAATATGAACTTCCTTTGCTCACGATGGTTGCTCTTTAAAGGTGCAATTACACAGTCGGCCCAATGGATTATTTTCTTTCCCTTTATCCTCACCCCCCTGTTCTGATCAGAGAACCTAATTATAAGGGGAGGTGGGGAAGGGGGACTCTGGCTGTAAGAGCACTTGCTGATCACACAGTGACATCAGCACACAGTGACATCACACAAAAGGGAGCAGCCAGCGGGAATGAAACCCCTCCCAACTCTCACTTTACCAAATAAATTCATAATACCTGTATTTATAGGTGTCTGTAACAGGGACGTATCCGTGTTTAAATAAAGCTGCCTCTTGTCGTCTGAGAAATCCAACAGAGAGCTGGTTAATTGCAGCTAGTCAATTAACCAGCTCCACCTGGGTAATCAGAGGAAGGTAAAAAAAAAAAAAAAAAACCCTGCTGGGGACAGACCAAGAGAATCCTTGGCACAGACATACTGTGCTGACAGAGGAGATGAAGTCTTGAGCACAAAGCTCTGCTGATAACAAGACACCAGGCATCTTTTCCTGGACTCAGATTACCCAGGAACCTGCCAGAGGCTGGCCCTAAAGAGACACCCACCGAGACTCAGAGTCTGCCACAAAGGGCCCCTGCATACAAGTACCTCTTGAGACTTTGGGGTGATAGGTGGGTAAGGGGCTTCCCCTCCCCAGCCTTGCAGATAGGGACTGGGGACGTAAGTTAGCTCTTACAAGGGATAGGTGTTTGTTTCTTTTGTATATATGTTTTGCCTTAAACTGCGGTGTAAAGGGACAGGATAAATAAAGCCATGTTTAATTTCCCCCAAATCGGTCTCCCTGAGTGTACCTCTGCACAGGTTTCTTACAGTGTCGTATTTGGGTAAAAAAAAAAACGTCAATTACCCTGATGAAACCCATTAATCATGCCACTGGAATGAGTTCACTTTGGTCCTAAGAGGCATTACTCTTTAAACAATACTTACAGCACATATAATAATGGACTGCTGTCCGATGGGTTATCCAAGATAACTTGAGTTCGGCAGAAATCTATAAGATGTAATGGGTACGGAGCACATGGTCACTGGCATTTCTGCATCCTGCTGGCTGACCACCATGGTATCTACAGCAAAATACATAAACAGAGCAATGTAGTTTAGGATTCTCAACTGGAGGGAAAAGGGGACAGATGGATTAACAGAAGGGATAATGTAACAAAGTCCATTAACGTTTTGGCCTTGGTCTCCAACTGCTGGCATCTGATAACATATTATAACTGATACAGTTAGTTACCACTGTAATACAAAATGTATTTGCTATAATTGACCTGCTTCTAAGCTGTGTACGTATTGCCTGTTTGTAATGAAAAATGATACAATTTAGATGATGTCAGTTAAAGCAACAGTCCCCATCCCAAATCTGTGTGTGTATATATGTGTATATATACAGCATATACCTCTGCTCTAATTTCTCCTCTCCGTTCTTCAATTCCCGCGTCTTCACTCCCTCCTCTTTTGTCTTTTCATCTTTTCTTGCTGTCTCTTCTCTAGAAGTTTCGGCTTTGGTTTCTCGCACTCGTCCTACTGCCTCTCCTTCTGATTCTTTTCCTCCTTCATTCTATCACCCTATTCTCCCCACTCTTCTTCCCTTTTTGGTTGCCCTCTTTAACACTTCTCTCTTCTGGGGTTTTCCCTTCTTCTTTCAAAGCTGCTTCTATTCTTCCTCTTCTTAAGAAGCCTTCTCTTGATTCTTCTCTCTAACTATCGTCCTATTTCTCTTCTCGATTTCCTTTCCAAAATTTTGGATCGGCTTGTTTATGTCCCACTTATCTCATCCTAACACTCACAATCTCACGTCTTCTCGCCACAATAACTATGCTTCTATTCTTGTGCTTCTGGATCTCTCAGCTGCTTTCGACATAGTCAATCACTCTCTTCTTCTCAACATTCTTCTTTCTCTTGGTATATCTGGTTCAGCTCTGTCTTGGTTTTGTTCGTATTTTTCTGATTCTTCTTCTTCAGTATCTTGACTCAACACTCATTCTCTCGTTGTATTGTCTACTATTGGTGTTCCCCAGGGTTCGGCCCTTGGCCCCCTCCTTTTTTCCCTTTATAATTCTTCTCTTGGTGATATTATTTCTTCTTTCTGTTTTCCCTGTCATATTTTTCTGATGATTCTCAGATCTTTATCACTTTTCCTTCTTTTTTTTTTGACTCTCTTCATGCCAGCTTATCTTCTTGTCTTTCTGCTCTTCGATCATGGATACACTCTCGTTTCCTTTCTATAAATCCTTCCAAGATCCAGATTAGTTTCTTTCCTTCTTCTTCTTGCTCGCTTGCTTCTATGACCTCTTCTGTTTCCTTCCCTCCTCTGGATATTCTCTGCTCAAATTCTGCACGTAATCTTGGTGTTACATTTGATTCTTCTTTTACCTTTTCTCTTCATATTCCCTCTTGGATCGTTCTAGCAGGTTCCAGCTCCTGAATCTGTGTCGGATTCGCTTTTTTCCTTCTTTTGAATGCGCTAAACGTCTTGCTCACGCTTAATTCTTTCTCGTCATAACTCTTCTTCTTGGTCTTCCTGCTCACTCACTCCTCCCTCTCCAAATACTACTGAATTCTGCTGTGCACTTTATCCATAATCATCCACACTTTGCCCATTTTTCTTAATTTCTCCATCAACTTCACTGGTTTACCCTCTTACAGTGTATTCTGTTTACATTTTAGTGTATTACCTTCAAATCTATTCATGGTCTCTCTCCTTCTTTGTCCCTTCCTCCCTATACTCCCTCTCGTACTCACAGCTCATCTTCTCTTGGCTCCTCCCTGTTCCCCATGTGCTTCCTCTCGTTTCTGTTCCTTTCTTCTTCTTGCTCCTCTTCATTGGAATGCCTTGTTCCTTGATCTCTGTCTTTCTCCCTTTCCATATTCCGTCTGAAGCTTAAAGCTTATCTCTTTCCTTCACTTTAATTTATGTTAATTCTTTATCTCTTAGGGCTCCTTGTTATTCATCTCAATCTGTGCAGGTATTGTTCTCATTCAAATTGATGTTGGTGTATTGTTCTGTTTTGTAGTTGTGCTTTGGGTAAAAGAGCTACCAAAATGTAATAAATAAATAAATATTAGAGATGGGCAAAACTAGGCATGTGAAATCAGAATCTATCAGAAGCTTACATTCCATCTACAAAACCAAATGTCTTAACATTTTTCGAACCAAAACCTCCAAATATTAGGAGCCAAGACCCAGAACACCAGGCTAAGTTCTCTTGGTTCTTTAAGGTTTTTCAGTTATATTATTTTAGTTTCCATTTATTATTATTATTATTATTATTAATTTATATTTATCTTAAGCTTTATTATGCCATTTTTCATTTTCATGCTTATTGTGAACTTTTTACTATAATATGCGGGAAAAAAACTCATGAACCAAACACAAATAAAGGTGCCAACCATTTTTGTATATATATATATATATATATATATATACAAAAATGGTTGGCACCTTTATTTGTGTTCTATTCATGAGT
Source organism: Ascaphus truei (assembly GCF_040206685.1). Classification (NCBI taxonomy): domain Eukaryota; kingdom Metazoa; phylum Chordata; class Amphibia; order Anura; family Ascaphidae; genus Ascaphus; species Ascaphus truei. Next base: position 11,217,947 of record NC_134497.1, read on the forward strand.
TTTTTCCCCGTATATTATAGTAAAAAGGCCATTATATTATAGTATAGGCCATTTTGTTTTACAAAAATCATTTTTTTTAAACGGGAACCACGCTGAGACTGTGTTATAAGCGATCCGCGTTGTAGCAGATCGTGCTATAACGGGGTTGAGCTGTATATATATACATATATATACGTATATATATACATATACAGCTCAACCCCGTTATAGCACGATCCGCTACAACGCGGATCCGCGTATAACACAGTCTCAGCGTGGTTCCCGTTTAAATTTTTTTTTTTTTTTTCAAACCAAATGGCCACCGCGATCAGGGGTCCCGCGAGGCTTACCTGCATGTGCATGCTCGCTGTCTGACAGAGCTTTGTGATGTTATTAAAGTTTGCCCCCCCCCCAATTTTTTTAACGCAATCCCAGTTATAATGCGATCTCATTATGTGGACCCTGAGTACCGCGTTATATCGGGGTTCAGCTGTATATATATATAGCAATACACATACTGTAGTGTCTCTAGACATTTTGCTCTTAAACACTCAAAAGTATCCAGGGTCACTTAAAGTTATGGGTCTTTAACTCATACCGTCTACCTTATTAGGAGGTGGGTGGATTAAAATCTTTATGTAAAAACAAATCCTACTGGATCCATCATTTGGACACCCTGGCTCTGGTAGGATTCTGTTGCTTCCCGCCTTCCTCCGACTGTGACATCTCTTTACTCTGAGAATCTGACTATCATCTATATGTGTCTCCTATACATTATATAATGTGGCCATTTATGGGTGTTTGAATGAACAATTTGGGTTATATATTCCTTTGAATAGGTGATTATTATATAGTAGTATTTTGTAACGTATTAATATTTTCATTCACGGCGATTGTGCAGATTTATAATATGATTATGTCGTTTGTGCCTGCCAGATTCTGATGTCAATCATTTTAATGTCAATTTCGATCAAGTATTTTTAGTTCTCTGTAACTATCTTATTTAGAAGACAAATTGGTACCTCTGTTTTTATCTCTCCCCTGATATTCCGCGTCCCCCATGTTGCTAGGCAACCATAGACTATTTAAAGTGGTTGAACTTTTTGTCCATTAACCTTCTGATGAAGTCGTTATTTTGAGCGACGAAACACATTGGCTTACAACATTAACGTCCTTACACTGATTGCGTGAGACGGAGTTCCGCCATACTCCTAGTACAGCAACTTTGAGACACTGGTCCTCCTGCACATTGTATTGCGTCAGTTCAACACCGTATTTGGATCCTTAGATCTGGGACTAGCTTGCGGTTCACAAGTTAGACATTTTCAAGCCTATTCTGGCTGACATCATTGCACGTTGCAATATCCTTTCTGTGTCTGGATTAAGCCTGCTGGTGAATATAATAATAATAATAATAATAATTTTTTGTTCTTGTGTAGCGCTGCTAGTTTTTACGTAGCGCTTTACAGAGACATTTTGCAGACACAGTCCCTGCCCCGTGGAGCTTACAATCTGTTTTTTTTTGGTGCCCGATGCACAGGGAGATAAAGTGACTTGCCCAAGGTCACAAGGAGCTGACACCGGGAATTTAGCCAGGTTCTGCTGCTCCAAGCTCGGTGCCAGTCACTGAGCCTCCAGTTCACTTTTTTACTGCAATTAAATTATCTTTTATTACACTATGGAGCATGTGTGTTAGTGTGTTAGTGTGTGTGTGTGTGTGTGTTAGAACTAGAATTAGAACTAGAATTCTTAAAATAAAGTCTTTCTGTAGTATATGTTTCCTTTACTTATTTACTCCTACTTACAAAATGGTATGAAATGAATGGTGGCAGGTATACTTTCCTCCGCAAACACCATAACCAGCAATTTTGATTTGTTTCAGATAAGGCAACAACAAGCAGAAAGCAAGGCGCATGAACATTATAGCTCAGGGCAAGTGTATTTCTGTCTACATGTGTTGCAACCTGTTTTTACTTGTTATTCCTGTAGGAAGACAAAAAGGGGAACTCCGCTTAAAGTAAAAATAATACACATGGTTAGACTTCAAGGGCTAAGTTCACTTTGTTTTTTCATTTAGTTTTTCTTTGGCGGTAAACCTAATGTTCGTAGGTCTAGGATGATTTTGGCAGGGTTGCCATTAATAACAACAGCGCTGCATTATTTTCCCATCTAATTTGTGATGGCATGGGCACGCGCGTCTTAAATTACGCCGCCTTTTCGGAAGCCGTATATGTCATAAGTTCAATTACAGATGCAGGGTGATCATATAAAACATATTTTGGATCTATTACAATTTTTTATTTGAAATGCCAGGTCTGGGGTCTAAAAAAAATGTCATAAGCCAATTTCAATGTTATTCTTCGTGCCACTGCTACAAAGCCAGTCGCTTCTTTTACCGTGCACCCCAAAACTGGAACATCCTACCAGAGACTCTCAAAGTCAGTTTAAGTTCTTTCAAGTTCTTTCAAGACTTCAGCTCTCTCTCATTTTAATCTGGTCTGTAACAGTTATATATACGCACATCACATATATTATCTCCAACTGTCCATGAAATGTCTGTAACTATAACGTATAACCTCTGCTCATTTGATGTAACCATCTATTGTCACCATAGCTCTGTGCCCAGGACATACTGGATCATTCCTAGTAAAACGTTTTATAAATAAATAGCTCTTCTATTTCAAAATTCTGAGGTGGTGGAGGGAGGAGTGATGGCTGATGGAGGGATAGAGGTAGAGATGGAGGAGGTAGATAATGAGGAGTGTGGGGATGATAATATAAGATGAATATGTCGTCAGTGGTGCTGTGTGGGGGTAGTACTGATGCTAACAGTAAGCGAGTTAGTAGCTGCCACACTTATTGAAGGTGTGTTACCAGTATGCAAAGTACACAGTTATTTCACGACTCAAAAAGAGCACATTTTGCATAGTGTGTGACCCCATGCGAACATTTTGCTCATCTTTACTATACGGGACAGATACTCATTGTGTATAAAAGCAATCATTATTATTGTAATATATTCAGGCGTTTCAGCTTTCACACATCATTGGGAGACTTTATCCGTCCCTAACAACATTAGTTGCGTTATAATCTCACTTCTTGAAATCAGCATTATTTCATTTCAATGATTTTTTCCCTCTCCATGTCCCCAACTCTCACCAGTATCAAATGTCCATGGGTAGCAGGGGGATCAGTGTCTCTCAGTATTATACAAAAATCACAAGTATTCGCTTGTTATATTCAGGGTATAAATATACCACACTCAATGTACCGTACCTGCATATTCAGATACTATGTTTCTACGCTGCATTAGCAATACATTATTCTGTGTACATAGAAAATGCTCTACACTTAGGGCCTTATTCTGTAAGGGGTGGTCAGCGCAGAGAGCGTGCTATCGCAAGAAATGTCCCATTGACTTTAATGGAGCTTTTCATGCGATAGCCCGGCGTGTGTGCTTATCACACCTTACAGAATAAGACCTGACCCCAGGTGATTGCGCCCTCGCTGCGCAAGCTGCGCGATCAAAACAATGTACCTGGATCAGAGCGTCCATAGTGCATGTGCGCGCACGTGAGCGTGGTTAGGCGCGATGCGTGCAGAGACAAAAAAATTGTTGTCTTTGTCGCGCGATGGGCCGCTCATGTGCGCGGTTCAGCCAATGAGGGTGAATCGCTCACGTGATGTCACTGGCACGCCACCCGGCACGCCCTCACCCCCCGTTGTGCAACCCTGCAGGACAGGAATCACCCGAGCAACATGAGCGCCTGACGTCACGGCGCTCGGGCGCGAGCGAGCGCGCATTCACCCTGGGCGCGGTGTAAGGGCCACAGAGTCTGATTCCAAATCCTTTTTTTTTTTTAGTTTTATTCTTTGTCCTTTGCATAAACCTAGCAACTTCGTATTAGGCTATTAATGCGTTCAGTATAAAGATATATACATGTTCGTATATCCGAAATACCTATCTGACTGAAGATATTAATGGTATTATTTACCCAGCAGTAACCATCCGAGCCTAATTACCAGTTACTGGAAGGCGTGATTAGTGTTTATTTCAACCCTAGGGATGGTTCAAACCCCGCTCTTCTCTTAATTATAGTTAATTGTGATATATTAGATTGAACGCTCTTTTGATGTGCCATTAATAACACATTCTTCCTTGGGATGAGACGGTGACACCAGACAGCAGCTCTGTATCTCATATTTTAGGTGAGAGTACATCATTAACATTCCGGGGGGTATACAAGGAGTTAATTTCCTGAACAACGCTAAGGAACACACAGGCCTGCGGGTCTTGCGAATTTAGCAGAAGAGCAAACAATCTATTCTACATGTATAGGGAAATATAAGTGGTGGTGCAAAACTCGTGCAAAAATGGCATCACATTTATCAAATGACATTTTCTTGAAAGGGACAGCAAATAAAACAAATATCAATTGTGGGCACATTCACATGTCTCAGACAGGTCTGCAACCCTGCTATTCCCCATTATCTCTTAGCATACAGTGCTTTTACTGCAGCCAGGGATTCAGGGTAATGACATGTAAATGAGCCTACATTGTCACCTTTCGCTGCTTATCCATTTTAACCAGGAGCTACAGCATTTAGGGCGTATACTCAGAAGCATTGGATCACACCAAGTGAAAACTCCTATGGAGGTATATTGAATCTGGTCCATAGTATCTTTGATATATCTGGTGGTGGTAGATGAGGTTGAATGAAGACATACGTTCGTCGATTTCATCCTACGTTTCATTTAGTCGACTGAGATACTCAACATATATTTGTATGTATATTAATCCAGAGGAAGGCAAACAAACTCCCCCCCCCCCGACCCCCCTTCCCCCGAGATGGATGAATCCACGCAAATCCGCATTCCGGATTTTCTTGCATTTCCCCCCCGCAGTGTAAAATCCTCTAATGCATTTGGTCGGTTTTCATGAACGTTTAATGTTTACGAATCCACCAACGGATTGCGGAATCAATGATCAAAAAAAATATCCGCGAAACGCATATCGCGCTTTTTGAGATTGATCCGCTGAAATCCGTGGCCCAAAGGAGCCGGCTGATCCACTGCGGATCCAAAGCCGACCCCAAAAATGTGCTCATCTCTAGTCAATTATCACATCTCATAAGTGGGGGAAAAAATACTTCCTGACTCCAATGTGCTGCTACCAGTGTGTTCTGCGGCTGCTGTATCATACCTGGTTGGTAAACAGGAGGCTGGGGATCTCTGCGATGGTATGGGGAGGACATCAGGACAGGCTCACGGTGGTTCTTTAGTGGTCAGCTCCTCCAGTCCAAGAGGATCCTGAGACTTCAGGATGCACCGCATGGACACTTCTTCTTTCACTAGCCATGCTTCAAGGACTACACCAGTTGTTGAAATGACTGTGGTTTATTTAGTAATGAAGTACATGCACTGGATGTACCCTAACCACTAGGAACAAGGCCTCAGTCACTTTTCTAGCAGAAGAACTCTCTTCGGTGTCTGCATACTCTGGCATCTCTTACAGAACACCCTCATTCTCTGATGGCTATCCCAGACTCTATGCTCACACACCCTTACTCTACTCTATATGGAAGAACACCCCGCTCCTTCCCTGGGGAGTGGCTTGTAAGCCGGCCTATTCTTGTCATAGACCCCTCTCCTTGCAATGAGAGCTACTCATGAACTTTATTGCTCATACCTTCCAAACAATATAATGTAACGGGTGTTCCCTCTGGCCTGACCCACCCAATCTCATATTGGCCCGTGTAGTCTAACCAGTCCCCCATTACAAGGCGTGTGTGGTGGTGCACCTGCAAGTAACAGGACTCTTGAGTCTCCCGCTTGGTGTTATTAGGGGATGTCATCAGGACAGGTAGCTGAGGTAGTGGGTGCGAGTCCAACTTACTTCATGTGCAGCGCCTCCACCTCATCAGGATCTGTGCTTCCGCAGGGAGATGGTCCTGGTGAGGAACTCCTTCTTGGTGCCATCCACTGTTGAGTAATCTCACACTCACACAGTGGGGTTCTTTTTCTCAAGGACATCTTTATTGAATACAGGGATGTAGCAGACTGCCCCATGCAGCTGCCGGCTCTAGCCGCACATCTCTCCGTGATGTCCCTTTGCCAGATACGCCCTCCCGTACTGAAGTGGGATTCCCTTTCTCCTAGGGAGATCACCGCTGTGCCAGGTCCCTGGACACAGTGTGGCGTAGACAAACTTAATCTATCACTCTGATACCGCTAGTTACTGCACTAGGGTCACAAAAGTGTTTCTTCCTCTTGGTACCTTCTGGTTACTATTTCTTCACCAACAACACTAACTGTCAGTGTTGTGCCCTTTATACTCCAGGGGGCAGGCGCATCTCTGAGGTCACTATCCAGGGACTCAGAGCATACAGCCACTCCCTTCCTTACACAGGGCACCACACAAGGGTGTGAGGGAAAACCTCCATAACTACTGTGGGCAGGCCTGTATTTACCAGGACTTACTGCCAACAGGGAAGATGTATGCAGTCATTATTATGCATGGCTACATAACATTACACACTGAACGTTAGAACAGACCCCATAGGAATCATGCCCACAGTGCCCACACTTAATGGGGACTTACAGTGGAACCAAGACCAGGGAATGCTAGTCCAAGGAGACTTGGCTACAGGTATATTATATACCTTTCCAAAAAAGATGTCCAACCTTTTCTTGAAGATATCTATTGTATCTGCCATCACCGTCTCCAAGGGTACAAAATTCCACATTGTAACTGCCCTTACTGTAAAGATAATTGTCCTTTGCGTCTGGTGATAAATTATCATGAGAAAAAAAAAATCTATTCAAATACATTGTCGTTTATTTATGAAGCTCTCTTCTGCTGCAAAACTGTGGAGGAAAAAAAAATCAGCAAGGAAAATATTCCCATTAAAATAACAGGATTTTCCTCTTTGGTGCAACATTTGTTAATCATTTTACCCCAGTTTTGAAGCCGAGAAACTTTGCTAAATAATCTCTATAGAAATGTATATATATATATATTTTTTTTTAGCAAGCTTGCTTATGGCATTGTTATAGCATAGATTATACTGTATAGAGTGGTGCCGGCAAACTTATCATGGGGTTTGTAAATAGCGAATCCACAACAACTAAAAGGAGCTATTATTTGTTACAACTGGCACGGGGAGCTAACAGTGGGTATGTAGGATTAACAGCAAAATAGACCTTTTCTCATGGGCTTAACGGTGAATCTATTACTGTAAGTAGAAGAGGTACCAACAGAGAAAGTGTTCTGATTAAGCACTGCTTGAACGCCTTAGTAATACCCACTTGTTTCCATTCAGCAAAGCCATACAGAAGAAACCGGTGACATTGTGCAGTATGTTGACTAATGCATTTCATGCACACTGAACAATTTTCGTAGGCTTGGAATCATAAATTCAGCACGATTTATGTGGCGTATTCACAAAAGGTTTGAGATTGTTATTTATTCAATTGTGCAAGTAAATATGATTTCATAGGGTAACAAATGAAAAACTACAAAACAAGGGGGTGGGGGGGGGGGGTAGATTGATCAAAGATTTGCCTTGCACTGTTTATTCCGGGGGAAATGACATGTATTCATCTTTGAAGAGGTCTTCACACTCAACAATGTCATTTTGCCATTTTCAGGTTGCTCTAATAATTGCTGGTGCAATCTGAATAAACGGTACCAATATATATATATATATATAGATATATATATTTTAACCAACATACAGTTTTTCTGTTATAAAATCAAGAGAGCACATTGACGCTCATGTGGCGTTTTTATTAATGAAACTGTCCCCTTATCAAGGGATTGAGATGTCCTGGAAGGTATGCTCCTACTGTACTTTCTAGATTGTTATTCCTGCATAGCGAAGGTACTGTACCTATTAACGTTGTAATGTGTGGCTGACTCGGGTGGCACTGAACAGATTAGCTCTTTTCGTGTCCTACATAGCTGCCACATTATGAGGTCTGGCGTGCCAAAGGCAAGTGGTTATGTCGTGGGCTATATGCCCATTTGCTAGGGTACTGTAGATCGCAGTCTGCGGAGAACTGAATGCAATCTCAGCGATCGGGGAAGGGAAGAGGACACCCCTTCTCCTGCGCGCATCATCAGTGACATCGCGATCGTGTGATTGGGAACTCGTGATGGGCGAGAGAGGCTGTGGCTCTCAGAGGGTTAAATATCAGTCGGCCAATATCATCGCTCCCCCCCCAGTTGTTTGCTTCCGTCAAGGTCACGCTTCATTGATATTAACAGACATTAAAAAACGTTATGGTGGGTAAAAAAAAAAAAAAAAGAAGTTGATTAAAACCGTCCACCCTACAGTGTACGAGAAATAAAAATCAAACTTGTGGTGCATTTGCACGTCTCAAACAGGTCTGCAACTCTGTCTTTCCCTATTATCGCTTAGCAAACAGTGCTTCCTACTGCAGCAAGGGATTCTGGGTAATGACATGCCAATAACCACTCACAGTGTGTCACTCTTAACTTCTTGATCCATTTTAACATGGATCCCTATAATACACGGCTTTTCAACACAGCCTGGGTTAAAAAGTGCATAGCCAGTAACCTACATGTAATCACAGACAGCTGGTTCCCCGTTTTGGGTCTCACCTGTGATTCCCAGGCTGTGTTGACAAGCCGTGTAACACGGCAGGCAGAAGCTTATAGGGATCCATGTTAAAATGGATTAAGAATTTAAGAGTGATTCCCTGGCTGCAGTGGAAGCATTGTACAGTATGCTAAAAGAGAATGGGGAAAGACTTAGGCTAAGGCCCCGCTCCCTCAGTCAGCGCGCCCGCACTGCAGACAGGCGTGGCGCTGACAGACACAGACCGCGATATGCGGTCTGTAAGGAGCCGGAGAGGGAGGGGGGCGGGAGTGGGAGGGAGGGGGGCGGGCCCTGATCGTGGTGCCGTCCACCCCCCACACACATACATATACACACACACACACACAGACATACACATATACACATATACACACATTCACACATTCACACACTTTAATAACACGCAGCTCCTTCCCTGCTCCCCGCCCAAGGCGCCTCCCACCTAGCTCCTTCCCTCCCCTCCTCCCCATTGGCTGACTCGTGTACCACGTGACGGGTCAACGCCGAAATTCACAAGATTCTTGCAGCATCGGCTGGCTGACGCGTCACAGTATGTAGTCTGCCCTGTCGGAAGGAGGCAGCGGGGGCAGGGACCACTCGGGCAAGAGTCTGGTGGTTCGCGGCCGCAGCGGGTTCGCAGCCTTAGTTGCAGACCTGTCTGATACATTCAATGCACCACAAGTGGTATTTTTATTTATTAATATCAACATGGGTTTGACTTACAAAATGGACATTTATTGGCAAACAGAGGAATAATCAGTTGAACCTTAATCACCAACAGAACATGTAAAAGACCATTAAGGTCAGAGGCTGTGAAAGTTTCTGGTCTCACCTTATTCTTCATTCCACACAATTAAAGCAACCCTGTAAATACTGTATGGAGTAAAAGGAAGTGTTCGGTAACATAGTTTATTGAGGGTTATACACACAGATCAGATTGCAATGATTTCTGTAGCCCAAATGGTAACCTGCCATCCAGCTGACCTAAGAAAAACCTTCTGTAACTAGTCTTGAGCTCATCAATAATTGCACATTGAATGTGAGCTGCGCATGACAAAGTGACATCATATGTCATGTATCCATAACTCACACTTGCCTGCAAAAGCAAGATTATGATGTCAAGGTATGGATTTTCCTTTGGAATGCAGGTTAGCCATTAATCAAAACAGCTCTCATAATGCTTACACACGTCAACACTTTTTAATGGGAGCATCGTTTTTGTCACAATCACAGTGTCATAAAATAACTTCATTATTAACAAAAAATATGTTTTTTTTTAATGGAAAAGGTAGATACAAATTTAACACTTCTTGCGCCAGGTGGCGTCCATGCGTCAGTCTTAGTTGCGCCATTTTCAGGTGTGTCTGAGTCTGTCTGCGACGAGATGAGCGATTGATGGCGCAAGTGGGAGGAGCTGGGGACGGAGTTATGTTTTTTTAAGTGGCGTACGCGTATGGCTTAAGGAATGTGTGGCTTGGGTTACTTTCCTTGTGGGGTTTTCTCACTCACGTTAAAGGTGGTGTAAGTCTTTTATTTTCGCACACAATACTGGCACGCATGCGCCAAATTCTGCAACAGTAGAAATACTTTTGATATATATGTCGCGTTTTAGAAAGAAAAAAAACTCCACTCATTTATGTTTTAATGCAAACGTCATTGGACATGACTTTCTTAATACAAAGACCCAGTTGTTTTACCCTTTACCAGGGAGAAGGTCTCACGTAAATACAAGTGTCCTAAAGAACAACTTACATGTCTAAGAGGACTGCATGTATGTATAGCCCCCCCCTTTAGATTACAAGGCATTAAAGAGTTAACTGTGTGAGCCCACACAGAGTAACACCCCGCCTTATCACAGGGTGATGGGGGACTAGGCAGATTCATAGCCCCGCCCTCTTCTGCCCAGTGATGTCATGGCAGGGTATATATAGAGAAGAGAGTCTTCTAGACGGTAGGCTTCAGGGACATGACAAGTGAAGGAACCTCAAGTGTACATATGTGTAAATAGGTTCTCAGTCAAGTAGTTCCCCCTGAAAATAATGCAGACTCCTGGTTATTACTTTTTGATTTAGGGAAAAGCCCTTGTAGATAGGGTCTGTGTGCCAATGCTACAAATACGGAGTACAGGTTCCCACAGGGGGAGAACTGTGTCCCATAGGGGCTGCCCCAGAAGCGGCCCTGGGCCTCCAAGAGGGATCAGTATCAGAGAGCGTACTATACAGTATCTGGATATGGATCCTGAGTTAAGGAGGTGTAGTCGGTGGCTAATGGATACCCCTATTGCCTTAGCACCAGAGCGCTCTAGCTGAGGTTAGCAGGCCAGTGAAGTGGGAAGGCGATCCCAGGAAAATATTAATGAGGATTGCCCAAGGGGACCCAAGGAAGTCACAGAGGCATGGACCATATATGGAGGGAGCCCATCACAGAAGGTGAACCCAGTAACAAGTAGCAGCACCTCGATAGGAGCATTAAGTGAGGGTGTACCCTAGGGAAACAATACTTGGAACAAACCCATTGAATATTACACTTCTTTGTATATAGTGTGGATGCTGTTAAACAAAGGAGAATGTTTATACCACAAAAGTTCTTGGCGCACATCATTGCTTATCAGCCTGCATGAATCCATGATCCCGATGAAGGTAACCACGAATGAGCACTGCCATTTAAATAGACTATTGATGTAAACTCCTTAAGTCCCTGTCAAGAAGGGTTACATGTGCAATCCATGCTTTGGCGCCCGAATTGGTGATATCTGCCATTGACTTTTTTTTAATATGCTGTGAAGTCGATTTCCAGTACTGGAGAAGAGATCAAGTCATTGGACTAAAATCTTCTCCATCACGGGGAAGCAGCTTCACCGCATGTTGAATAAGGGCCATTGAGTACTCACTAAAGGTCGATAAATGAAATAATTGGTATTAGTGTTATTTAACGCTAATTTTTTTATCGACCTTTTATCGAGTAAAGACATAGTTCAAGAGGTAAAGCGAGTTAACATGCTTCTTACTGCAGCAATCGTTCCATTTTATGTTTTATATATATTTTTATCCTATTCTGTTTATGATTATTAACATATAAAATGCCCTTTGAAATGCCTTCAAGTAGATTTAATGTATTAATAATATGTTCTTCTAACCATTGAATAAGTTCAATACAAATACTTGCACAAATCGGCAGCCATATTGGGATTGGCCGCTCTGTGTGTAATTTTTACCGTTTGCCATTCTCAATGGGACTGTGCGCGTGCGCTGTGCATCATAACATCACTGACACTCATTGCGGACCGTGCGCCATGACATCAGTGACACGCATCGCACGCCGAGATGAGGAGAACGTCGGTGGACGCGATAAATTTAAGCTTAAAAGGAGGAGAAGGAGGAAGAAGAAATACTAAAACCCCTGAGGAGGCTCTGACTTCAAGCGAAATGCGTAGGGAGAACAGCACGAACCACAGAAGGACTACCAAGCTTTGGTGAACTGTGGTGACACTCTGCAAATGATTGAATTCCTTCTTCACTGAAAAACTCCAGTGTGGACGGCCGCCACGGGTGGAATACCAGAAATCGAGGAAGTGACGTTTTTTGCCATTGCCTGGGTGGTCCCAATGCCTGAGTCCAATATGTGTTTGTGAGTGTAAACTTAATTAATTTTTTCTGTTGTAAAGCTATGTTGCTCTATTTTCTGTGTCCTCCATTTTCCATATATAGGATCCTCCTCCGCCTGTCTCTCTGCACGACTGTATGCTGACGGACACCACTGCTGAAACCATATCTGAGGTGGTCACTCCTGATAACCAAGAAGCCCTGAGCACTCACGGAGAAAGTGAGTGAAATTGCATATCATTTATTCATATTACAGGTGCGCCGACGAGAATTCTAAAACTTGCCTTGGAAAATCTGGGGCAATCACCAACAAGACCCAGGTACATGCTGGGTACATGCTGCAACATTTCAGTGACATTTCTGCAGAGACTAATGGCCCATCGGATTAACACAGCAGCATGATGAATGGGACTGCCGGGACCCCCACTGTTAATCCGATGGTCCATAACACAGCAGTATGAATGGGACTGCCGGGACCCCCACTGTTAATCCGATGGTCCATAACACAGCAGTATGAATGGGACTGCCGGGACCCCCACTGTTAATCCGATGGTCCATTAGTCTCTGCAGAAATGTCACTGAAATGTTGCAGCATGAACCCAGCATGTACCTGGGTCTTGTTGGTGATAGCCCCAGATTTTCCAAGACACTCATTCAGAGGACTGTATACATTGTATTATTATTAATCCTAATATTCACCTTCACGAGTGTAATCACCTGATTTAATACAATATGGTATTCGTGCTTGTTTTTTTGTCTTCCCGCAGCAATAGTTCACCTATATTTGCATGCAAATGAGAATGTAATGTCTAATTCATTATTCATGAGCATTAACCTGCCAAACAATTATCACCCACACTAGGCTGGCATTAGACCATATATAAACCCATGAGTGACTGGCTGGCCATTGGAGCTATTAAAGGCTTATTATTCGAACATATGGATGTCGTGCTTTTTGTGTTTTGTTTGTTGTATGTTAACCTGCCTGAAGACATTCCTTTGCAACGCATTGGTAGCCTGAGGCATCAAAGGGGTTACATCATTTTCTACTATAGAATTCTGTAAGAAATCCTATAACATAACCCTATGGTATAAAAGTGTAACATCGTCTCCCCCCACGTGCCTCGCTAGCGCTGATTAATGCTGATTTCTAAGAGTCAACGCCTTTCTCTATCACTACAGTTATTGATTATAATAGTATAGTTATTGATCCCATAGCAAACACATTTTTCTTATTGCCACCCGTTAATAAATAAATAATTCTTAGTGAATGTTTCATCCTCCGGCTGCCAGATGGGCTGTTTCCCGTCCTCCGAGCAATCAAAGCATCACTTAATCTGCAAACAGAAGAGGAGTCGCCCATCTTCCATTCCCCTGCCTTTCAGATTGCGCTCCGTGTTCCATATGAGCGCAGTTTCCCCCCAATCAAAGAGCCCAAACAATGGCATGACATCGCCCCTACATCATGGGACCACTCGAGTGCCCGATGCCATGATGTAGTTAACGCAAGAATGAATTGTACGTGCAGTAACAGCCAGCGCCGGTTTTACCTATGGCACGCCCTGAGGCACTCACCTTTTTGCTGCCGCCGCCGCCCTCCTCCTCTAGCGTCAACATCATGTGACCACATCGCGTTGTCATGGTAACGCGTCGCCACGTGCCGTCGTGAGCGTCATCGCCGCAAAGCTGGAGGACGAGGGTGGCGACAGAGCTCCGGCATTCTCAAATCTTCCCGGGGGCGTGGGGGGCGCCAAGATGCCGCCCCCCTGATTTTGATGCCCTGGGCCTAGTGGGAAATACGGACCTGGTAGCAGCATGGTATTAACTCCCGTTTAATGAAGTTTAGTTAATCTTGGCCTTAGAGAGGCAATTTAAACATGTCATTCAAAACAACAAACAAGTCATGTCCCCCTCTTTTGAGGGGGTGGTGGAAAGAGGAGCTTCTGGACGCATATATTATATTGAGATGTATTCAATTCAACAGTTTACGTCATTTGTCTCCATTGTATTTGCATCTGCACTAAGCCTGAATTTACATAAACGTCTCTAACTAACAAACTGCATGAAATGTTCTATTCTTTTGTTCTTTTCAGTACCTTAACTCAGGGGAGCGCAAACTCTTCTCCCTGCGCCCCCTGCCTGCTCTCACCCCCTGCTCGCGCCCCCCACCCTGCACAGCTCCGGCGTCAAATGACGCAGCAGAAACGCGATGTCACGTGACCACCGCGGGTTGCCATGGTGATGCGTCGCTGGAAAGTTAAGGCAAGTAAAGTTGCAGAGGCCTCGCGTGACCCCGGGCATTGAATTTAAATACCGTCAGGGAAGCGTGGGGCCTCTGTAACCACAGTGCCCCCCCGCCAGAAAATCCGAGGGGGCACGCCCCCCAGTTTGCCCAGCCCTGCCTTAACACATAGCTCCCCATATCCTTAAACCTGCAAGGCAGGCTGCCTATTCTCTTTAATGGAAACTCAACATACTTTATAAATGCACAAACCTGCCCTTCTTATCAGTGCGGTTTGTGCAGAACTCCAGGGGCTCTATGTATCAACCTCAAAAAATGTCTCTCGCCATTATATTGTCACTAAGCCAACATTGTAAAACATGCCTCAATGTTTCAAGGTGCCTCGTATCAATCGGGACTGCTTTATCATTACTGTTTGTCAGTGAGCGATCTGGGAAGTGTTTGAAGCAGAGACATGGGAAGCTGTAACTTGTGTCAGGATTAGAATGGTGTGTGTGTTAAATGTAGCCAGTGACAAAGCAGGCACACTTGAACAAAAAACAAAATGTAATCTATATCTCTCTCCTCCTAAATGGGAACTTACTTAAGAAAGATTTTAAGAAGAGTTCCATTAGGGACCTTGACATTGATTAAACTTCGTTTTCTGTCTCACTGTGCCTAGTTTTCTTGTTTGGGTGCTGAGTTGCTGTCTGTTTGCAGTACACATTTACAATATTTTCCTGGCTGCTGGAGTACCCTATCTCCTAAACAGGAGGGAACCGGGCATGTGGCGGGTTCCGTTCTAGGGGGCCCGACGCAAAGTGAAAATCGCCAGAAACCAGAACCGGCGATTTTCGGCGTGTGCACATCCGCATGCCTGCAATTCCCCCTTCTGCGCATGCGCAGACCTCCGTTTTGCGCATGCGCAGACCTCCATTCTGCACACGCGCGAACTCCGTTCTGCGCATGCGCAACATCGGCACTCCCTGTTCTGCGCATGCGCGACCTCGGACTTCCCCGTTCTGCGCATGCGCAGACATGGCGGCCCCCTTCTCGGTACCGCCGTATCGGCGGATCGCCGAGAAGCGGGGCGCCGAGAAGCGGGGCCTTGCTGTATACAGTTGTATTAAATTCTGTGGTTCTATTATTTCCCATGTTGCTTTTTTCTCTCCCTTTCTCTGTTGGCATCAATGTTACTGGCTAACCTGATTAACAAGTTTAGTTAATTTGACATGGAAGCAAAAACAAATTTCTGCGTGTCAATGTTCATCTTTGATGGGTTTAGCACCTAACCCCAAAGGATGTTATGTTGTAGAATCCCAAACTAGCACTTCCAGCAAACATACAAGTCACTCTCTACCATGTTGATTTGTAAGTGTTTGTTTCCTATGGCTTCCCACAGTCTTTGTTACGCTAATTAGATGGATAATACTCATACAAGCACGCAAGGAGAGAGGCAATTCTACAGAAAACATGCAGCTTGATCGTAAATAAACAGGCTTATTCATCTTTTTCATGGTCTGTTTGCCCCAAAGGATGAAAACAAGACATGTTGTTTGTATGAAGTATATCCTATGCATGGAAATATATCCTACGTGCAGCAATTCAGGTTGGAAGGGGATAATATTTCACTTGACCTAAAAATGAGCACACTGCCCTAAATTACACATCAACAGGGGAGTCCTTTGCCACATTTGGGATTATCACGGGAGACCATGACTCTTTCACAGAATAGAGCAGCGGAAAGGTGTTTATTCTGTCCGGAACCAGCAGACAACACAATATCACCAACAGAACTATACTCACTGCAAACAGGGAATATAGGGGGAGTCCTAGCAGTTCCAGGTGCCACCGAAATGGCTTACCGGGTACAGCTTCCACTCCTGTGGGGGATCGGGAACTCCAGACAGCGCTGGATGCAAGTCGCAGCAGAGCAACTTCAAGTCTCCCACTCGGAAAGGTGGGCAGCCTTGGTTTCGGGTGTCTCTGGCACAACCTCGGAGCCCACTACTTTGTCCGCCTGCACGCCAGTCCAAGAATGATCTGCGGAACTCAGATCGGCCGCTGATTTTCTAGGTTCCCGGTCTCCATGGGAAATCATGGAGAACGGGGCAACGACCAATCCCAGCGTGGATGCTGTGTGTTAAGCCAATCACAGCCCGAGGGCTGGCCGGTCATGGCTAATCTGTGCTGGGGATGTAATTTGCAAGGCTAAGGCAAGGAGGGCGGGAATAACGAACTACCTCCCTCTGCTCTCAGTGCCGACTCGCTCTCTCCACTCTGTCTGGGCAGACAATGGATCTGCTTATCAGACCAACGTCTCCATAACAAGAGAACGGCCCATCCCTGCTCTCCCTTGTCCTCAACCCTCTCATGGAACCAGTTAAACCTGGCTCTCTGGGCGTGCAGGCCAGGTAAGTGCACTACCAACCTAGCATGACCAGGGAAAAAAGAAATGCCATATTACACCAACACAAATATATTTTACAGAAAATAAAGGCTACACATAACTTTTTACGCACATAGCTTGGCCAGATGAGCAACGATAGGATGTATATACCAGGAAACCCTGTATATTCATCTAGACGATCAGGCAATGGCTAAGCTTCACCTTTATTATAAGAGCCTCATTTCCCATGTCGTCACAGGGATGTCTCTGATGTTGTGTAGATGGGGTTTGGGGGGGCCTTTTGAAAGCAGTTGGGGCACAACAGCTCTATTTAGTTGGTGCCCTCTATATTGTTTTGTACAAGGAGGTGGGTTTTATGCTGCTGGACCCATAATTATTAGGAAAAAAATATTTTTAAAAATCCCCCCAACCCTTACCCCCAGGCCCTACCTGTGGAGTGGGGTCTTAGCCAGCGGTGATTGTGGAAGTTGGGCCTGAAAATGGTAAGGACGGACTGAAAAAACACCCCCTTCCTATGCATAGTATGTCCCTGGCTGTAGGAGGAGTGAGCACCTCTCCTGGGGGATCCTGATGAACTCTTTCATACAGTCTAAGTCTGACTTGATGCTCTGGTCAATTACCGGATACCCTGACCCCAGTGTGTGCCCCTCCACCCACCTCCTGGTAAGGACTATATACTCGCTGGCCTTCAAACTGGCCGTGCAGCTTCTCCCTCCCCTCCTCGTCCCCTCCACCTGTGAGGGGATCAAGATGCTCCTGAACCTGATGTACCCAGCAGTGTACTTGCCGATTGAGGTGGATACCCGGGTGAGGAAGTTCCTGGTGCACAAGGCACTGGACACAGTACACAGCAGTGGGACACACAGGATGGGGAGGATGGGCCCCTAACAGCTGATCTGGCTGCACCTATGGTAGTTCCACCACTGCCCAGAGGGGGTTCTTCATTTAACTGTGAGAGAGCCAATCGGGAAACCATTGAAGTCATGATCAACACTATCACCGTGTAATAAAGAACCCACAAAGAGCCTATGGAGCCTATTCTAGTAGCTCCGAAGTAGTCATTGGCATGTTCAGAAGTATCAAAAGGAAATGTGAGAAAGAACCCTATTCTCTATTGCAAATCACATCTGATAAACCACCTCTATAAAAAGGGACAAATCGTGCGGTTTAACGGCCAAAATGCCCAGATTATACGTGCTTTAGAAGCGGAATAACCTGACGTGGTGCTAACTCAACCCCCGGTCTGACTCGTGGGTTTTGATATCAAATCCAAACCCATATTTCAGGGTGGATGCAACACGCAATACCAATCTCGCCAGCCTGGAGGTGGCATGGAAACGTGTTTATAGAAGTGGTTTGCATAACGTAGCTACGAGAATAGCAGTTGTCCATCCAAAAAATGCATGTTGGAGGCTTTTTTGACAAGCCAATCGGATCGGCAGAGCCGGTGTGAAACCGTTTCCAAAAAGAAAGCCTTTTAGACATGGATTGGACATGCGAGAAGGGCTTATATGTAACATGGTAAGTCCCTTCTACCTGTCTCTCCTACTTGTCACATCAGTCCTAAGCAGTCTGCACAGTGACAGGTTAATCTGTGGGCTTTTGACTCCACTCTCATGCTCCTCTTATGAGTGACAGAAGTGTGGCGATGACTCATGGCCTGTGTGCAGCCTATCTGGTATAGGTACAGACCAGGTGAGCCCGTCCCTTCTGGTTCCTCATGAGAGGAGTGCCCAATTTAGTCAGTCCTGCTCTGGAGGAGCAGTAGGGCTGTGAGTCTCTCCCATCTGGGATGAGCGTGCCCACCCCCAGCCCTTAGGGGCTGGGGGAACATCTGATCTAACAGAAGAGACCCTGTACTATCTGGGGTTACGCACCATCTAGATGTCTGGAGTTATCTAAGACCTGCACCGGTGTAATGCTATCTATACAGTGAATGCCCTAAAAAAGCATGTTCTAGTTTTACCCCTGCCTGGATCTGAGTCAGTAGCAGGGTGTATGAGAGATGTGCTTCAGGGGGACTGCCTCCATTCTACATGGAGCCCACTGAAGCTGGAGGCGCTGAACCACAGATGAAGAACCCAGATGACACCAAAAGCCTGTCCTGATCTCCATACCACCGCAGATCAGCTCAGCTCTCCTGACCCTAACAGGTACTCGCACCACACTTTAGGTAGCAGAAGCTGTGTATCTCCCACTGGGGGGGTGGGAGGGGGGGGGGAAGGGAAACACAGACAGTGCTACATACAGAATAGCAAAGCATGCCAATCCCATGGGAACGGACTCTTGCAGATTGACACTTCGAAGCAACTAGAATAGTTCACCCTATATCTGGTGTTGTCAGATACTTCCATGGAGACTCAAGCTGCCCCTTCTCTGCTATTCCTTGCAATATCTACAGTAGTGAATGAGTCAATTAGAATAAAGTAGAGTTCCCTTACACACGGCAAATACTCAGACAAGTGTCCTCTATTTTTTACTGTTCAGTTTGTTGCCGTCGACTCTTTGAAGCCGCTGAAGAAATAACCCCGTTCAATGTAATAATAAATGTCATGCCCATATATATGCACCACGTACCGCCGCTGAATCATGAAAAGACAATTTCTCTTAAATTTATCTTGCAGCAGGAAAAAAAATAACCCCCAAAAAAAACCAAAATTAGGTGTCGGGCTATTAGCAGATAACGGAAACTCGAGATGAATTGGAAACCACAAAAAATCCCAAGTTCTCCATGTAGAGGAAAATATTGCAACACTAAGAATATTAGAGGCACATTATAGATAGCAAGTTAATAGGCGAAAGCCGACAATTGTTTTTTTTTTTTTTTGTGTGTCTTTAATGTTAAACTCTTTGCTACCAGACAGCAACGCATTGCTTTGCATGCCATAGTCAAGCTACACGCCAACCTGACAAGCTCCTCACCCCTACCACACGCAGCCCTTATCATCTGAGATCTGACTCCAAAAGACTGTTCATGGTCCCAAGGCTCAGCAAAGTATCCGGCCGTTCCTCCTTCTCTTACCGTGCACTCCAAAACTGGAACAGTCTACCGGAAACTCTCACAGCCGCCACCAGCCTAAGTTCTTTCAAAACTAAAGCTGTCTCATATTTAAATCTGGTCTGTAACAGTTACATACGCCTATAATATATATTATCTCTAACTGTGCATGCAATGTCTTGTATATAATGTACTGTACTACACTTTTCACTCATTGTAACTACAGTATGTATTTGTAACCATGTATTTGTCATCATAACTCTGTGCCCAGGACATACTTGAAAACGAGAGGTAACTCTCAATGTATGACTTCCTGGTAACACGTTTGATAAATAAATCAATGTCGCTCTGCAATGCATTTCAAGCAGTGAAGGGGTTAAGATAATACCAGAGGGGTATGATGATCCTGTATTGCATTAGTAGGTAATTAAGTGCAGAACAAGTGACCTTTTCCCACTTATTTATCTATATGTGGCAAGCATCTATCAATTCAAGTCAACAACATTAAAAATGTAAAAAAAAACCAAGGGGTTAAGTAGCTATAGACATTTTTTACTCTGAAAGCTAAGCGTGTCTATAAAAGGTAATAAGATTTTAGTGCACCTGAAATGATTCTGTCACTTGGCAAGAAGAAGGCTGAATCCTCCGCCCGGATCTCTCTTCCTGATTCACTTGGGTCAGTTCCAATTCCCCCCCCAATATAATCGCAATATATTATCTATTCTTGGGGCAGATCCTCGGCGGTTACTTAAATATTTAACGATCCGTTCATTTGTGCCCGCATATCGTTAAGCACCAACGGGTATCCTGAAAGCTCGTTCTTTAACCCACTGTTAAGTGCCGTGTTTAGGTAACGACGGGCTGTCGTTATCTTTGATGGACGTCCGTGCTGATATGCTAAAGAGGTTGGGACCGCGTCAGCGCATACCCTCAGCCGCCCGTTAAAGTTAACGCGGGAAGTAACGCATTGGTTAACACATTTTTTTTAATTCGTGGATATTCCTGGCATTAGGTGCTTGAAGCTGGAAGCACCTAATGGCAGGGACCAGAAAATGATTTGGCGGTGTCCAGGGTTCTGCATTGGCTTAGTGATTACCCAAATGTGGCTAATAGGACTTTTACCCATATAATGCATGACAAAGAAATTAATTTATATAAACATTGCAAGGGGTTAATATATATATATTTAGAAAAAAAATCTTGGGAAGGAATATGGAAGGTACACATTGCATTGCAATATGTACCTGGCGCCCTCCTCATCCTACGGCCGGGAGAGCGCTTATCCCGACGTTAGCTGGCCAATGCTGCGTTCGCCGGATAACGACACATTAACCCTTTTGTAATGAGCGGACTAACGGACGTAACTCTATGCCAGGGAGCGGACTAACGGACGTAACTCTATGCCAGGGAGCGGACTAACGGACGTTAACTCTATGCCAACAAGTGGACTAACGGATGTTAACTCTATGCCAATGAGCGGACTAACGAATGGTCATTTTGCATTAAATTAGCTTTGTAGATACCCCATTAAATGGAGGAAAGCTAACGGCCGTGACCTAATTAGGTAACGTCACGTTGGTAGGCCAAATTTAACGGCGTTCCTTGTTTGTGCCCTGGTTGAAGACGCTACCTCCTTCTCATCCTCTTTCTATGACCCTCTTCCGCTAAGGATTCCTCATTACAACCTAACCCTTTTACACGAGACACGCTGAAGAGCTGACAATCTCATTTTGGTGCCTGAGACATGGAGATAAAGTGAATGGCTCCGCGTCCCAATGAGAGGTGACAGTGACGCGCAGCGCCTGACGTCCGTGATCATACGCTGACTGGGCCCTTCTCCACTGGGGTCATGTGTCTTGTCCACCAGCCGGGGGCCGCAGGCACCTTGTAATGCCCCTGTCCCACTCGCTCAATAATACCATAGCAGCCCACTCCCGGTCTAGGACATTCGGTCGTGGTCATTTTGCCACGACCGGCGTTTTGCTGCCACTCACCTCACCGCATGGACATCTCACCCGGTCACTTTTAGATTGCGCTGGGCTCTGGTGAAAGCTCAATTTTAACCTCTTTTTATTTCAAATGCTTATATCTCCTGAATGAAGCCTCAGCTTTTTTTAAAAAGAAAAACAGAGGCAATCAGCACAGATTCTGCCTTTAGGGCAAATTCTAGTAACAGGAATACAAAAAGGTAGGACGGCGGAGCACTACCAGTGTGCAGCAAAGTATGAAAGATAATCCAGAGGAGACTCCAATAAAGTAGATTTATTAGATGACGTGTGACCACAAAGAGGTAAAAAAAGATGCACCTACGCGTTTCACGCACCCTGCGCTTTATCACGGTGTTCTACTAACGGAGGAAAAGGTGTCTTCCAGCACTGGAAGGTGTGTTATGGCATAGCACTGTTCAGGAGATATAACCTTTGGTGCCTGACTATATGAATGATACATGACAGTGCTGTTATTTCCACTCAGAGGCAGCGACTGGCCACGTCTTCTGAATCACCGCAGCGCTCCTTTCCTGAACACGATGTCGGACAAATGTCCCACTTGGCTCTTTATCTCGAGTTCATTCTTTTAATTAATTTAATTTTAATTAACAGAATGAGTTTTTCTAATCGAGCATGGCTCCTTTGCTGCTCTGGGGCCTTTCAGGGATGCCAAAAGCAAGACATTATTATACCATCTCATACTTTGCTTCATTTGACATCTTTGTACCGCAGGAACACATTGGTATATGTTCAAAACAGTGAGCGGGAGCGAAACGCGATGCTTAATGACATTATAGTGCCTCTCAACAAAAACTGCCCGTACAAACTGTGAGACGTACAGCTAAGTTAATTTAAGAGACACAGAAAGATATTATATATATTTTCTGCCGAGGGTTAGAGAAGTGTAAGGTTGAGAATGTTCTTGGAAAAATTTGCACCACTCTGTAAAACGTTTGAATGAAGATATTTTGTTTGACTTTCTTGCTCAAAAAAACAAGCAATTTTTGGCACAATTTGTCAATATTTGGGCAGTATTAACAGTAAATAAAAATACTACTTGTGGTTAGAGATAGGACGACCCACCTATCTGAACAAGCTCCTCGCCCCTACCACACGCAGCACTTATCACCTGAGATCTGACTCCAAAAGACTGTTCACGGTCCCAAGGCTCAACAAGGCCGCTCCTCCTTCTCTTACCGTGCAGCTCACACCTGGAAAAATATACCAGGGACTCTCAAAACTGCCTCCAGTCTAAGATCGTTCAAGACTTTAGCTGCCTCATATTTAAATCTGTTCTGTAACTATACATACACCCATAGTCATGTCATCTCTAACCGTCCACAAAATGTCTGTACATTGAACGTATAACCTCTGTTAATTTAACATAACCCAGTATTGTCACCATAACTCTATGCCCAGGACATACTTGAAAATAAGAGGTAACTCTCAATGCATTACTTCCTGGCAAAACGTTTTATATAAATAAGTAGCGTCACTGGATGAATGTGCCCTATCGAGAGAATTGAATCACTGTGCCAGAAATCTCCCAGTCTAATCGACTTGGTGAGAGTCAAGCAGAGATATATCAGCGCATTAGGGGGGAATATAAGTGTACAGTACACTGGATATTTAATTATACTGGTTGACAACGTATTGAAATACTGCACTTCTTCAGTTTGATGCTTTTCCACTAAGCTATTTTGCAACCTCCCCCTCTCAATCCCCCCCCCCCCCAAAAAAAAATTGTACCAAGGTCCATCCTGTATTTTCCTAGAAGAACACATCTTTTTCCCCGTGGACAAACAAAAGAGCAAGTGACACTTAGACTCACTGTACAAATTTCAGATTAATGACTCACACTGCTGCAAGAACTATAAGAAAGGATAGTCAGTTAGGGGTATTAATCATGTGCTGACAGGCTGCCCTAATGGTCCCATTTTTATAGCTTGATGGTAAATTTAGCTTTCAGAGTGAAATGGCTCAGGAATGGCTCATCCATTTTCACTATCCTTTTTAACAGGTTATACCAAATGATGAGCGTAGGAATTTATGGCATTTCATGGATATTAAAAAAAAAAAAAAAAAAACATTTCCATTTGATGAAGTGTTATCATATATTGTCTATAGGTGTAGGATGGGTTATCCCATGGAAGGTAACCCCAAATTTGAATATTTCTTTAAACCAAGGTCCTGCATCATTATGGGAAGCTGTTTGCCTCCCCAGCTAGGAATGAATGTAGCCTCTTTTTTTTAAAATAAGTGGACTTTAAATCTACTGAAGCATGGGGAAGAAGGCTTCAAAGTATATTGGTTAGGGTGTTAATTGTTTATATCAACTCTCTGTTGTGGAAAGTACTGAGGAATTAAAACCTGTATTAATGCTACAATAAAAGGGCATACACAGCCTTAGCAACCTCAAAACCTAAACCCTCTACATTGTGTGTGTGTGTGTGTGTGTGTGTATGTGTACATATGTGTCAATTGGTGTGCTACTGGGATAGTGGCATAATGCAGGGATGCCCAACTACAATCCTCAAAGGCCACCAACAGGTCAGGTTTTCAGGATATCCCTGCTTCAGCACAATTGGCTCAATCAGGCTTGATGACTGGAGTTGAGCACCCCTGACCTAATGTACACAACAAAAGACAAAAAATCCCCAATGCTGCACCCAATAGGACAAATTATTTAGTACATTACTATGTATTTCATCTATATTTTCTCGTCCAAAGTATGGGTCATTTAAATCAAGGGTGAGCAAACTTTTTTCTCTGCTCTCCCCCCCCCCCTCCAAGCGCCCCCCTTACCTTTTCTCCGGCGTTTTCTGACATCACGACGTCATGTGACGTTT
The DNA here is from genome assembly GCF_040206685.1 of Ascaphus truei. Lineage (NCBI taxonomy): Eukaryota > Metazoa > Chordata > Amphibia > Anura > Ascaphidae > Ascaphus > Ascaphus truei. The sequence goes on from NC_134497.1 coordinate 11,242,619, forward strand.
CATGTGACCCCGTTGCCATGGCGCTGCATCGCCAGAAGCCGCCATTGACAAGATGAGGGACACACAGAGGTCTCGCGCACTCCCCCGGCATTTAATTTAAATGTAATGAGGAAGATCGCTGGGCCTCTGTACGTGCTGCGCCCTCCCCAGAAAATGTTGCGCCCTCCCCCCCCCCGTTTGCGCACCTCTGCCTTAGATTTACAATATCCTTATCGCATTGTATTATAACAAAATGATACCTTTTTATTTTATACTGTTTGGGTATGAAATGGAAAATCCCCCAAAATAAAATCTGCCAATTAATCAAAAATATGTTTGCATTTTGAAACCACCGCAATGAAAACAAACAGATATACAACACGTACAAAACACCAACACCAGTTTAACAAGCATACGAAAGTTTGCAAATGAGATTTGTTTGGCAGCAGAGGGGTTAATTTTATTAATCCGAAGTATATCGATTTGCTGTTGCCGGAGAAAATGAAAACCCCGCTATTTGTCTTTTGGTCTTATATATATATATAAAAAAAAATACAACCTTGCATCATGTTTTATGCAGGAGGAGGATGCAAGTTTCGTGGTGTTGCAAAGACGGATGAAAAATGGTCCATAACATTATAAATGGCTGTTTTTGTGTCTGTACAGAAAGCCACATTACTTATTCCATCCTTCCAATGTCATCATTATTTACACATATTCCCTACACAGAATCACATTAATCACACGAATTAATAAAACTAGGTATCTACACATACAGCGTGCAATGCTTCAAAACAATTAGACTTGTGGATCGGTTCTTTGCTTACAAACATTCATCTTTCCTTCCGTGCTCCTGAAAACGTGGATTAAACTGAGATGCTTCAGACGGATGGCTCCATGCCTAGTTATCAGTGGCATAAATATGCGGCTGGATACTCGAGAATTGTGCTAATCCATGTACACATATTCTAATAACCAAAGCAAATAATTCCGGAAGGGACCCGCTCTCTTATTAAAGGATTTCCCTGAAGGGCGGCGCAATTAAATGCTCCAGAATTTTAATGCAAGAGGCGTTCTCTTATCCCATAAACAGGTGTGTGCTACAAATCATAGATTTGAATGATATAATTAACATATTTCAATTACAGTTGAAATTCTTATATCAGTTGAAATTGACCATGATTGATGGATAAATGCAATTTTGTGAAGATATTTAGCATTCTATCATAAGTGTATATGTTGCAACGAACAAATTCTTTTTAAATAAAGTGGTGAAAATGTCTAGTCAAGATGAACACATTTTTCTGTGCTCACTTAAAATATACCAAAGGCAGCTGCGTACGAACAATATTTTAATATATTTGCGTTTGATGCCATTAAAGTAATTGCCGTTTGCGCATACTAACCAGTTGCGTATATTTTTAGACAACACTATATAACACAAATGCAATTTTTGATGACATATATTGAGAATCACCAAAATGACAACACAGCAGAGGCCCAGAAAATACACTAATATAACAAGATGTATTCAATTCTCATCCATCATAGTGGCAGAGGGTAGCTACAAGAAAATGAGTTGTTTTGACCCCACGTGTGGGGTCTTATAACCCTTTGGCTGCCAGAGGGTACTGAGATGCATTATGGATTCACAGGCTCGAACGGGGGGGGGGGGGGGCAACTCCAGCTCCTCAAGATCCACCAACAGGCCAAGTTGTCAGGATATCCCTGCTTCAGCACAGATGTGTCAGTCAATGACTGAGCCAACTGTGCTGGAGCAGGGATATCCTGACAACAACCCTGTTCTTGGCCCTCGAGGACTGGAGTTGGCCACCCCTGAGCTAGAATATGGCATGGCAACGCTTACTAAATATATATCCCACATCCCCTTAGGTAATGATGGATCTTGGGCGAGTTCTAAAATTAAACAACCGCTGGCCCGTTCAAAGAGATCTACGTGAAAATCCAAGACATTGGGAGCCACTCACACAACCAATAACTCTAAAAAAAAAAAGCGCAAGAATGAATGGATTTCAGTTCATTGTAAATACACATTATAGACAGACTGAGGGTGACACCTTAGGAAGAGTTCCCCTGTAAGCATCTCCCGAGGTTCTAATGAAGGTGCAATCATTATGATACATTCTATTTATAATACAAATGCATTTAATTTTGCATATACACGCTCTTTTGTTGCAGTAAAGCAGGAGGCTGCATTCCTCTCGCTGAACATAAAGACGCGCGCGCCTTTGTGCAAACTGTCATTAAAGTATGTATTTTTATAGAGTGGTATTTAACATGTGTTCCATTTTGTGTGAATGAGTGCTTTTGCATTGCCATAAATTTAAATTAGCCCCTCCACACGCACGCTGTCAGTAATCCCTTTATGGAACTTGCTTCAGCGTATTGTAAACTAGGCATCAGGTGAATGGAAAATGGAAAATTACACCAGATGTTGATTTAACCTTTGCAGTTACATTGTAATGTGCTTTATTACCCTAACATAGGAACGATGAACGTGAGCCATGTTCTGCCCATTTATAATAGAGATGGACAAATTTGGGGGTGTATTTGAAGGCGCAGCGGGTCGTCCGCGGATCAATCTCAAAAAAGGGCGATTCGCTATTTTTGCGCATTTTTTATTATTATTATTATTACCATTACACTGCGCGGATTCCGCAACCCGTGGGCGGATTTGCAGACTCACATCCCACGGATTCAGCAACTCGTTGGCGGATTCTTGCCGAAACGGCGGATTGGATTCTACAAATCTGTGAGCGGATTGTATCCGATGGCGGATTTTGAGGAATCCGCGCGGATTGAAACCTGCCCAAATCCGGTTGCGGATTTTACACCGCAAAATGTATTTTTAGGGGGGGGGGGAAATGCGAGAAATTCCAAGAAACAGATTTGGGGCGGATTCGCCAATGTATAATTTATACACACAGTGAAAGGGTTAATGCAATAAAGGGAATAAAATATTCAACTGGTTGTGCTAATGTGCTTTAAACATCTGTGCTGTGCTCTTTACATCTAATCAATAATAGTCCTTTGTCAGGTATTTACACCACATATAATATTGAAGCCAGTATTGTAGGCAGGTAACAGGCATGTATTGCTAACCCAGGCTAACTTAGGCTAGGTGCCAAGTGGCCGCTGCCGCGCCTGCTACTGCGCCTGCTACTGCGCCTGCTACTGCGCCTGCTACTGCGCCTGCTACTGCGTGCATGCCACACGCAAGAGAACAGCCGTCTATGGGGCAGGCCTCAGTCAGAGTGTGTGTGCGGCCGCCTTGGCCAAAAGAGATTTTTGTCTTTTGGCGCGGCGGCCGAGCATTGGCCATGTCATGGCGGCGGTTCAGCCAGTGAGGGCGGACCAGCCGCGTGACATCATGGCCGCGCCCCCGCCACGCCCCCTCTCATGACCATGACATCACGCGGCTGGTTTGCCCTCATTGGCTGAACCGCCGGCGTGACGTGGCCAATGTTAAAAATCTTATCTGTTGGCCAAGGTGGTCACACATGGCGGCTTGTGCGCGCACTCACTCCCGCCGACTAGGGCCTGCCCTATAGAGGGCTGTGTTCTGGTGTGTGGCGCACACGCCGTAGTGTCCGCGGCAGCAGCCACTGGGGACCTAGACTTAGGCTACGGCCTCAATCCTCCCTGCTGCACGAGCGCCTGGCGGCATGGCGGCGACTACAGCCACGATCAGCGGTCTGTAGGGGTGCTCTAGGGGAGCACAGGGGGGGGGGGGCATGACGGGGGCGCAGCCATGACAGGGCATGTCTGCCCTACCATTGGCTGAGTGCCGATCACGTGACCGTGTCGCTGCACAGGAAGACTAAATTGTTGTCTTCCCTGCTAGCGTATGCGTCATCGCGCTTTGCGTGCCCACATGCACACAGCCACTGGGGCCTGCCCCGTAGAGGGCTGTGCTATGGTGTGGCGCGCACGCTGTAGCGTGCTACCATGACCACCGTGGACTCAGCCTTAGGGAGCTCTCCCAGGAAACTCCTCACCGGCATTGGAACGCCGCTTATATACACACGTTACAGAGCATTCTTGGTGTGCACAGACCGTCTGCAATTATTTCTGTCATTAGGAAAAACATCAGCGTTCATCCGGGACCGCTATTAGCGACGCGGGTTCCTAAAGCAGCAGAGAAAGGAGAGTTTACGAATTAAGTTAAGGAGACCTTGTAAATTACATCAACATTTTCAATTGATTACCTTTAAAGGCAAAATAAGGAATGCTTGAGGCAAGTGGAATCGTTAAATCTATGCTGACAGACTATAACATTGACCTTATCAGGGCTGTCCCACCTGGCAACACATATTGAAGTTGGATTAAAGTTGAGTGACATAGCAATTTAAAGGTTTGTTTCCTCATTGACGAATGCATCTCAAAGTCCTCGAAGCCACATTGGTCCTGGAGAAGTGCAGCAGTGTGGTGGGTTGTGATTACTTTTCAGGGGCCTGTGAAGGAGTCTATAGGGTATACAGGAGAGCAGGTAACGAAGGGGTTAAACTCATTCACTATTGTACACCCCAAGAAACAACACACGCGTTTTGAAGCGGTCTAGGGCATCTGGTTGCAGCTGTTTTGCCGCCACTCACCTCGCTGCCGGACGTTTCTCTGCCAAGGTAAGCCACTACCCTTGCCCTAAAAAACCCTAATCTTAATCCCTAATACTGACGCTACCCCCTACCTTAAAAACCTTTACCCCTCACCCCTAACCCTAAATCCCTAACCCTAAATCCTTACCCTTTTACCAAAATTCCTTACGCTAAAAACTTAACCCCTTACCCTAAAACATCTATCCTTAACCCCTCAGCCTAACCTCTAAAACCTCTTCCCTTACTTTATTAGCAAAAACGGCCTTTGGCGGCAACTTGGTCGCGACCAAATGTCCGATTTTGGGATTCAAGTTCTGCCTGGAAAGCAGGGATAGTACCCAATTACCTCCTGATTAGGACTGGATCTTAAGAGGGAGCCAGCAGACCTCCTGTCAGATAGAGAGAGATTCACAACCTGCCAGAGAGAAGTTCCAACAGGACTTCTCGGAGGACCATCTAGGACTCTCACCCAGCAGCAAAACGTAGTATGTTTTGTTTGTTTGGCAGAATTATGCTATTTTGGTCTGTTGATGTGCACTGTTGATATAAGTGTATTGCACCCTGGTTTCCAGAAATCTGGGAAATAAAGGACTATCTTAGAAAAAAGTTGATGTGTGAACCAACCCTACTGACCATCCCTAGGAGGTCGCTCCATCACAGGGACCAATCTGAGCGTTCCCAGAGATTAAATTATAGTGTACAGTATTTTCCAAAGGAATACTTTTGAAGAAGAGACCTGTGAGGTTTCTAAAGATCTGCAAATTACTGTCCATTTGTGGAGATCTCTCATGTTGGTCAGCCAAAAGGTACCCCAAGTTCTCAACCTACAAAAAATCCAGAAGTTTGGATATGTTGACTAGCCTCCTAAATGTTGACACCAGAACCTTTGTCCTAAACACACTGCATCAGATATCAGTGAATATATCTTATACTATATTAGTGAAAGCACTGTATGCCTGCCTGCCTGTCTGGATGTCCGGTGTCCCTAGGGGAAATCTCATTGGTCCCTTGGGCCGCCCGCCCCCGCACACCTCTCATTGGCCTGAGGCGGAGTGACGGGACACACACACACACACACACACACACACACACACATTCACACACACACACACTCCACCCTCCTCAACGCACACACACACACACACACACACACACACACACACACACACACACACACACACACACACACACACACACACACACACACACACACAAACACACACACACACACACACACACACACCACCCTCCTCAACACACACACACTCCACCCTCCTCAACACACACACACACACACTCCACCCTCCTCAACACACACACACACTCCACCCTCCTTAATGGCTGCCCGGCCTTGACCCCCCCCCCCCCCCCGCCCTTCCCGGCGTCTGGACCGCAACAACGGAACCACCCCCTATCACCACTCCGCGGGACCTCAACATCACCCTCTCTCCCGGTGCTCACCCTCTCTCCCGGTGCTCACCCTCTCTCCCGGTGCTCCCTCCCACAGACTGCTCCCCCCCCCCCAGAGCACGCTCTCACCTTCAGGCCTAGAGGCCGCGCCCCCAGCTCACCATCCCCGCGAGCACTGCTCCGGTTCTCTCAGCCGGGAGCTGTACGGGCCGCTGCCCACACCACCTCCTCACCTGAGCATCTCAGCTCCGCCTCGCCGGGGGGAACGGAGACCGCCGAGGAACCCGAGGAGGAGCGCGGCCCGGTGCGAGGTAAGTAACCGCAGGGGAAGGGATCTTTCACCCCCCCGGCCCGGCTCTTCACCCGGCCCGGCGCTTCACCCCCCCCCCGGCCTGGCCCTTCACCCCCCCCCGGCCTGGCCCTTCACCCGGACCGGCCCTTCACCCCCCCGGCCCTTAACCCCCCCCCCGGCCAGCCCTTCACCCCCCCGGCCTGGCCCTTCACCCCCCCCGGCCCTGCCCTTCACACCCCCCCCTGGCCATGCCCTTCACCCCCCCAGCCATGCCCTTCACCCCCCCCCCGGCCATGCCCTTCACCCCCCCCCCAGCCATGCCCTTCACCCCCCCCCGGCCCTGCCCTTCACCCCCTCCGGCCCCCTCGGCACCGCCTCACCTCTCCCACCCCCCCTCACAGCAAAGCCCAGCCTACCCGGCGCCGCCTGCAACGCTCCTCGGCACCGCCGCCTCACCTCGAGGTGGAGGCCAGGGGGGGGGGCTCCCACCAGCCTTGCAGGAGGGACCCCACACATGCCCCGTGCTGCTCACCCCCCCCTCCACATGCCCCGTGCTGCTCACCCCCCCCTCCACATGCCCCATGCTGCTCTCCCCCCCTCCACATGCCCCGTGCTGCTCTCCCTCCTCCCCCCTCCACCTGCCCCGTGCTGCTCTCCCCCCCTCCACATGCCCCGTGCTCCTCTCCCCCCCTCCACATGCCCCGTGCTGCTCTCCCCCCCTCCACATGCCCCGTGCTGCTCTCCCCCCCTCCACATGCCCCATGCTGCTCTCCCCCCTCCACATGCCCCGTGCTGTTCTCCCCCCTCCCCCCTCCACATGCCCCGTGCTGCTCTCCCTGCAGCTTCCCCCCCCCCCTCCACATGCCCTCTGTCCGGCTCCCGTCCGATCCCTGCCCCTCTGTACCAGATGACTGCAGGGTCCGTCTCCCGGCCTGCACGAGGAAGATGCTGCCGACTGTAAGGTAATCAGCTCCCCCCCCACACACATTCCTTCATCTCCAGCCTGATCCCTCCGTACACACACACACACACACACACACACTATATATATCTCTATACATAAGACACACACACACACGTAGACACACACACATGTAGACACACATGTAGACACACACACACAGATGTAGACACACACATGTAGGCACACACACACACACGTAGACATACACACACACACGTACACAGACACACACACGTACACAGACACACACACACACGTAGACACACACACACATAGACACACACCTATACAGACACCTATACAGACACACGTATACACACAGCAGACACACGTATACACAGAGCAGACACACGTATACACACAGCAGACACACGTATACACACAGACACACGTATACATACAGACACACGTGTACACACAGACACACGTATACACACAGACACACGTATACACACAGACACACGTATACACACAGACACACGTATACACATGTATACACACACACGTATATACACACACACATACACGTATACTCACACACATGTACACGTACACATACACACATGGAGTCATACACACACACATGTAGACATACACACACACGTATACACACACACACACACGTATACATACACATCATGTATACACACACATGTATACACACACACACACATGTATACACACACATGTATACACACACACACATACATGTATACACACACATGTATACACACACACACACATGTATACACACACACATACATGTATACACACATGTATACACACACACATGTATACACACAAATGTATACACACACACATGTATACACACACATGTATACACACACATGTATACACACACAAATGTACACACACACGTAGACATACACACACACGTACACATACACACACACACACTTATACACACACACACACATACAGTGTATACACACAAACATGTATACACACACACAAACATGTATACACACATGTATACACACACACACGTGTGTGTATACACACACACACACGTATACACACACACACGTATACACACACACACACACACTATCCCCAGCACCCCCACATCAGCACACCAGTATCCCATGCCCCCCCAGCACACTGGCATTCTCGGCTCCCCACCATTCCCAGGCCCCATCAACACCATCAGCACCCACACATTGGCACCTTCGCACCTCCCCCATCGGCACACCCACATCCGCACCCCCACATCAGCAACAAACCCTCCCAAATCAGCACACCGATACAATCACCATCAGTACAGCCACAGCAGCAGTACCACCGCACACCGCCATGGGCCGCGTGGACCACTCCCCACCCAAATGCCACCCCCACACCACAAACATCCCGGGCAACGCCGGGGCTCTCAGCTAGTTACAATTAATTTAGATCTGGTTAAGGCCTTGTTACGACTTCGGACACATCATTGTGGAAATAGTTCTAAAATTGCAGTGGTCCACCGCTGAATTATAACACAGTTCTTAAAATGTCACAATGGAGACCATAATTAGGAATTATTTTGCTTTTTATGGTTAAACAATGTTTAAAATAAACAAATATTGGGGCAGGGTTATCAACGCCCCTGAATTTAATTTCCTCAATTTGTAGCAAACGTCCAAACCAAGCAAAATGGCAAGAATTTGGGGCTAGCTTGCCCCTTTTAAAGACAGCTTTGACTTTGTATGCATCAGACTGGGATGGAGATACAGAGAGGAGAAATGAGAAGACGTGGAAATTAATGTTAGTCACTACTTGAGATGGGCAAAAAAGTTTAGCGAATTTGGACCCACAGCAGATCGAGAGGTTCCTTTTGGTCCCCGGATTTCAGCGGATTAATCTTAAAAAAGGCGAAACGCTTTTTGCAGATTTTTAAATTATTATTACCAATACACTCCACGGATTCCGCAATTCATTGGCGGATTCTTAAGAGTCTGCCCCCTGTTCGCTGAATCCGCGGATTGGATTCTACAGATCCGCCCGCCGGTTGTATCCAATGGCGGTTTTTGATGAATCCGCTTGGATTGAAACCGCCCAAATCTGTTTGCGGATTTGACACCATGAAACGGGGCAACGTCAGCGAAAATCCGGGAAACGGATTTAGGCGAATTCGCCTACAGTATCTCTAGACACTACTGTATAAAGTGTTGGCTCAGTGTTAATGGCAGTTAAATGATGCTAGATAATCACCCTCACTGTCCAACCATAGACACAATGTTGCAGTACAGTGCAGTACATGTCCTCAATATATGATAATATCTCTAGTGTCTGAGCTGGTAACCCTGTACTTGAGGTTTTAACCCTTTTACTGCCAGAGCGGCTAAAAACATATGGAACGCTCTCTTTTAATGAAGATATTTGTCCTACTGTAAAAGGAGTGAGCGATGCAACAGATTCAGTGCTCGCTACCTGGGGTTGTTGAGGATTTGCAAGAAGTCGTGGGGAGACTGTCTGCAGAAACGAGGGCCAGAGGACAATCGGTTCAGGACATCTCTTTCTAAAGCATTTGCACTGTGTCTAATGGCCTGACATGGACGTCAACGCAAAAAAAATCAATCTCCCACTATGCTGAGTGCAGCAAACATGTGATCAAATACTTTCTATCTGCAGTGCCATCTGCCAGGTCTCAGGAGCAACATGGGCTCTCATGGATAGAAGACGAAGAAGCCAAAATGTGAAAGTAGGGGGAATGGAGGTGCTACGTTTAGACATTCAGCTAGTAGGTCTCCAAATGTTCTTTCTGTGCAAGGTTCGTGTGGGTGTATAACCGAATGGTGTTTGTATACCTCTTTTCAAATTCCCCTGTGTCCTATTTATACCTGTTGAAGTAAGGTGACCTTATCTCTTGTTTTTCAAGGGAAGGTTTTGTACTTTTCTTTTGTAAAATCTTTTCATTAGAAATTATACAATCTTGTACATAATATACACTTTCTTCATGCATAATACAGCAGGTTTCTTAGTAAGGTATTTCCTTTTGTTCCATGTAGTGTACATTTTGCACATTTTCCTTTTTATTTGTAATATACAGTAATAGCAATTTAACTTGAAGCTTAACTTATAAAACACTCTAACTGTATAATGTCAACCAGTTATCTCACTTTAACTTCTTCCCTTCTGATAAAACACCCTAGTCTGTACTAAATCCGGTTTGGATGTCTGTCGGTCTAACTCAACATTCATATGAGAAACTCTTCAATACCACACATATGTCCTTCCTGCCACCTCCTGTACATCATATTCACGTCCTTCTGATACCTGAAACTGCTTATTCCACAAATATTATGGTATCGTCAATAGTCGTGTTCGGTACCTTGCCAGCCCCCAGGTACAAGAACCTATTTCTAGTGAGAACGTTTATCTTCACCACTTATACCTGTCTCATGTTTTTTAAAAGCATCCGTTACTAAGATTGATCCCATTAAGTCTATCACTGGCATATGGCACATACAGGCGGTCCTCGCTATCCGTCATTTCGCTTTACGACGGGCGACATATCCGACACGTCACAATGCAATCCCATGGGGCCGTTTTCCGATGCCGGAAAGCCTTATCCGACGCCCACCGCCACTGATAAGCATGAGACTCACTTTACAACACTTTCACTACCCAACGCTACTTTCCAGAATGAATTCCGTTGGGTAAACGAGGACCGCCCGTGCTGGCATAGCACTGGTACGCTGGTCCTACAGTCGGTGGTCTGCACATTCAATCTATCACTTTGATTGGTGTACGATGGCCCTACAGTGGTCTGCCCTTTAGCCTACTTGGCCCATTTTAAATGGCTCTTCCATTTAAAAAATACACATTTTCAGCAGGCTTAGTGCGGTTTTTAGTCAGTTCCCTACAGTGCCGCAGGTCGCTGGGATAGAGGGTAGTCAGAGAGATATTACAGAGCGAAACAAAATAAGTAAAAAAAGCTGAAACACAATTCATTTAGTCAATGAATGCCCTCTTCACAAGCTCAAAGGGGTAACAGAAGAACCCCTTCACTTGTCCTTTGTTGTCTATTTTGGTCATTTTGTAAGTCATATTAGTAAAACCATGTATTGTCCAAACACAATGCCGCTCTTGTACACAGCTGAGTGATATTTTGACGTATACTATATGTGATGGAATCATTCTAAGTGACCTTTCTTTTGTGTTGTCACAATATACGGAATTCTGCCATATGTATTTCATGAACGGGGTCTTTGTTTGCCTGTAGACACAATCTGGGACACACTGTTCTTGGGAATTTTTGTTTAAACCATTTTCTTTGGTGAGCACATTAACAACACAGCCAGAGGTAGAATTGTGGCTTTGAAAAGGAGCACTTTGCAATTCCTTTTAACCAACAAGTCTCTGTTTGCCTTAACCCTTTCAGTGTTAGATGAGGCTCTCCGCATGTTGATAACAAAGCTGTTCTGGATTCTGAAAAGTTAAAGAAAGGAGAAAAAACATAGGGGCCTAGGCTATAAGCCGTCATAAAAAAAATCGCCGGGCCTTTTAAATTGCCAGTTTTTTGAGCGTTGCTATCATGGTATTCAGAAAGCCTCGGTTACCTGTGATAGCAAAATTCACAAAACGGGCGAGTAGCCGGCGACGGGATGATCTCTCAAAAGGGGCTAACCGGCGATTTCTTTCAGCTGCAGAGAGAGCGGCACAGAGAGAGCTGCCTCTACCTGAGCATATCTCACCAGTGATCAAAAGATTTAATATAAATGTTAATACTAGTGTAGATGAGCAGGGGGTCTCCGGAGCAGAACCTCGTTGATTTCAGGTTCGGGGACCCCCTGCTTCCCAAGATACAGGCCCCGTTATGGGGTGCAGGTATCTCCTATCCATTTAAATGTCTCGCGTCATGTGACCGTGGGATTTAAATCCATAGGAGATACCGGCATCCCAAAACGGGCCTCGAGCTTATAGCATAGGCCCCATAATGTCTGTTTTACAGCTGGATTTCCACCTGGGTGTTTCTGTACCCTTTGAACAATGTAATTTTATAGTTAGTGAGAAGTAAACAAACATGTCTCTGTGAAACCTGAAAAAGAACATGAACATTTAATAACTTACACCTTAGGCAGCCAGCCACCTTCTTATGCTCTCTCTGGGGATATTTATCAAGCCCAGTGAAGTCCTTAAAACAGTTTTATTTATTTCAGGACTTGCAGGTGTTATCAAACTAAACTAGGGGAACACATGGGTGTTTCTTAACCATTTAGTGCAAGAAGAGAATTACATATCCATGCATTTCCCTGCGTCTGAGTTCAGATGCATTGTAATGAACCCCAACCCTCTCTAATAGCGCGTCTGAGATCAGATGCATTGTAAGGAACCCCAACCCTCTCTAATAGCGCGTCTGAGATCAGATGCATTGTAAGGAACCCCAACCCTCTCTAATAGCGCGTCTGAGATCAGATGCATTGTAAGGAACCCCAACCCTCTCTAATAGCGCATCTGATATCCCAACCTTAAAATAGTTAACAATCTTGTTTTTGGTGCTCAAGGCAAGGGGGATATTAGCCAAAGTAATATTTAGAGGCCTATCCTGGGCAGTTGGTGGAGGGAGCTGTATTGGCTAGGCTTTGGATACTGAGAACTGCCTCACTATGGCCACTTCATTTGGAAGCAGCCAGATGCTAGTCAGTACCTACCCCAGTTTTGGAGCAACAGCAGGGGGTCCGTTGGCCTGTCAAAAGGTTGGGATACTCTGGCAGGGGAAAGTGGTTGTCAAATGTTTGGATAACATCATGGTTCATAAAGCTGTGAATGTTTTAACCTCAAGCTCGGTGTCCCGTGGTTATTTCATACTAAGGGTGGAAGGTAGAAGAACGGTGAGCGGAGGCTCGAGGCTACAAGGTCAAGACCCTGCAATTTTATGGACACCGGACTATCCAAGAAGCTCATTCACAAACCAGCAGTGGCGCCATCAGGCATGGGAAATTGCAACTATTTGTACCTAAAGGGTATATTTAATAATGACATATGTATTTTGTCACATGGGGACTTTGGCAGCACAAATGTTAACATACATAAGTATGAACTGGCCCCGAAACACTCAAAATCCCATTAACATCCAAAAAGGTAATCTGTCACTTATATGTTAGCGGGCCAGGTTTTATTGACTTCAAAGTGTGTCTGATGCATGATAATCAAGGTTTCAAGCAGCAGATACAATAATTATAGGCATAGTTCTGCCATGCAGCTCTGTCCCCAGGACTGCCTACACTCTTATTTATTAAGCTCAGGGCACAGACTGAAGTTAATATAGATTGGCCCTTTAACAAGGAAGTTTCAGACTCCAATTTTATATATGGATGGAATTTGGAGCCTGGAGTAATTGATGGGTGCAATATAGCGACATGTTTTCCTGCTGATTAAATGGGAATAAATAATGTACGGTTTACGTGTGTGTCCTATTTACTCATTTGACCTGTGGCATCCTATGTCATTATTTGTTGCACTAACAATATAAAATATATTGTATTCAGTGTGGCCTCGAGTTCAGAGTTTTAGTATCCAGTTTCGATACTCTGTAATGGATCAGCTTGAGAGTTCTTCATAGGTATAGCAATGTTAAACCTCCAAGAACTGAAATCAGCGAGACTTGGGAGAAAATAAATGGCAGTGTGATGGAAAAATACTGTTACTGTGGGTCTGTTTTGTTTATCCACCATTAAGGAGTAATCCACCCTAATTGACCTCCATTTTGTCTTTTTACAGGATTCAAAAAGGGGGGTATTCCAAAGCTGAACAACACAACTACAAGGGACAATCCTCGTTCACAAGAAGTTACTGGTACGACTTCCTGTTTTTTTGACGAGAGGATTTAGATGGCCATCCAATGGGAAGCCCTATCTTATGATGTTGGAGCAGCCTATGGTCCTGTAATTTAGCAGCCATTTTGTTTCCCAGAGGGAGATTTAAACTCTGTAACTTCACCGGTAAGTATCTCGTGAACCAGGGGGGTCCAAAGCTTAAAATAGTGGCATTTGGCTCAGAAGGACCCTTGGTCCCACCTTGTAAAAGAAAATGGGGTCTAATAAAGAAAATATGTAGGAGTAGGAACTGCTACTTTAAGTAAAGTTTATTAAACTGTTTATGCTAAAAAGTCACTGAGACTCACAGAAGATTAATGTGAGTTGACACGTCTGTAGATACTGATGTTCAAGCCTTCCCATTGTCCCGGGAAGGTCTGTGGGAACGCCAAATTGTCCTATTGTTTGGTGCCTGGATGTGAAATTCCTGAACTTAAAATTACTGTAATCAGGGCTGCCAACAGATATGAAGGGGGGGGGGGGGAGACGGGGGAAGAGAAAGAAGGGGAGAGAAAGAGGGGATAGAGAGGGGGTTAGAGGGAGAGAGAGACAGAGGGGGGAGAAAAAGAGAGAGAGGGGGGAGAGAGGAGTGAAGGGGAGAGAGAGGAGGCCAGGGAGTTAAAGGAGAGGGGAGTTAGAGGAGAGGGGAGATAGAGAAGTGAGAAGGAGGGGGAGAGAGTAGAGGAGGGTAGAGAGAGGAGGAGGGGAGAGGGAAGGGGAGAGAGAGGATGGAGGGATAGGGAGGAGGGGAGGGACGAGGGAGAGAGAGAGGAGGGGAAACGAGAGTGGATTGAGGAGGGGAGAGAGAGATGTGTGTGAGAGAGAGGGGGGAGTGAGAGGTGGGGAAGAGAGAGGGGGAGGAGAGAGAGGAGAGAAGAGAGAGTGAGATAAACGGAGGGTGAGAGAGAGAGGGGGAGACATAAGGGTGAAAGTCAAGGAGAGAGAGAGGTGGTGAGGGAGATAGAGGGGGGGAGGGAGTGAGAGAGAGACGGGGGAGAGACGGAGGGAGGAGAGATAGGAGTGAAACAGCCCTACCTACTGCTCTAGAGGATTCAGTGGGCCTGTAGAGGGGGCTTGCAGAGCTTCCTGCTGTGGGTTCCCATGGAGGTGTCGTCAGGGAACCTCCCGTACACTGGCTTACAGCATGCTTCCACAGAAAGGCACCTCCAAAGGCAACCTACAGCAGGCCCCGTCTGCACCTCCTTCCAGGAGGCCCACTCTTCTAGGTTTGACGGCAGGGGCCTCAGCTTTCTCCCCCTGAGTATAATAGTTACCTTTTGCGATAGATGTCACCTTACTAAATTATTAAAATAATAACATTAGGACACTGCCCGGTCATCTCCTAATACCAGGACAGCCACACCTACAGGCATGACTTTTTCTCCCACCACCACTCGTTAGTTCAGCGTGCGCCTTGTCCCGTCCCATCAAACGCAGAGAGGGGGGGAAAAAAAACAAAGACTATAGCGGGAGATACCATTCAGCACAAAGCGTTTACAGGTCATTCATCACTGATTCTGCCGTTACCCTTTCATACTGGATTTCGGCGTCCCCTATTATAACAACGGAATATCCCTATCCCAAGGGTTTTCTTCACATGTCATAGAAAAAAAAAGTGAGAAAAGAGTGTGATTAAAAACAGCGCTGTACAATTATTTTACACACACGTAATCAGCTGTTTCATTTCCCAATTTCATATTCAACCGTCACAGAGCCGTGATACTGTGTCAGAATGCCGTTTTGTAGATAACATATAAGTGCAGTTATAATGCTCTACAGCTGTCTAGAGATAGAGGTCTTCATTAAGGAGATGGACGCTGGGTGTGCCCTCGTAATCCTTAAGTGGTTTCAGTGTCTTAATGTTGGCAACAGCCTCGAGCATGTTATAAATAAATAGCTGGGAATTACATTGGCAAAATGCTTAGTCAAAATGTATTTAAGGGCCCTGTTCCTTAATTAGAACTTGGACTCACGAGAAAAGCGAAAGCTGCATTTCAGTATGTCTGCAATGTCTACATGGTATTTTCAGGTTGTAGACGCTTACAAACTATTTTCTGTTCCAGACTAAGACGTGTTTCACAACCTCTACTGCAGTGTTTTTCAACCAGGGTTCCAAGGAACCCTTGGGTTCTCCGGGCATCCCTAAAGGGTTCCCTGAAATTTTCTGGTCATTTGAAAATTGTATCAAATACAGAAGTATTTACAATATATCTGATCTCAGACGCGCTATTAGAGAGGGTCGGGGTTCCTTACAATGCATCTGATCTCCGACGCGCTATTAGAGAGGGTTGGGGTTCCTTACAATGCATCTGATCTCAGACGTGCTATTAGAGAGGGTTGGGGTTCCTTACAATGCATCTGATCTCCGACGCGCTATTAGAGAGGGTTGGGGTTCCTTACAATGCATCTGATATCAGACACGTTATTAGAGAGGGTTGGGGTTCCGCAGAATTTCACTTTGGGTTCCATAACCAGGAAAAGGTTGGAAACTAGTCATACATTATAGGGAATATAAGAAGAAAGTTGGGAAACACATGTAACATTTAGCCAGGATTAAAGATACTGTAGATGTACAGCAGGGCCCGGGAATACGGTGGGTTCCGTTCCAGGGGCCTGCCGTATAGTGAAAATCGCCTGAAAGCGGATCCGGCGATTTTCAGTGATTTTGCATGCACAGAACGGCGTTTTTGCCAGTCTGCGCACGCAAACTACGGCATGTGCGCGCAGACAACGATGCTGCGCATGTGGGCCAGGCGCACCCGCCCGTTCTGCGCATACGCGACTCGGAATCAAAGATGGCGGCCCCCTTCTCGGTGCCGCCGTATCAGCGGATCGCGAAAAGCGGGCGCCGAGAAGCGGGGCCCTGCTGTTATCCATAAATTGGTAACGTTAATAGCAAATTTAATTGGGTTAGGGAGAATGAGCGGCTCAGAGAGTGAAGACACTGACTGTAATCAATAACACTGAGGGAGGGGAATCAGGGGAGTCTGGTTACAATTCCCGGTGTTGACTCCTTGTGACCTTGGGCAAGTCACTTTATCTCCCTGTGCCTCAGGCACCAAAAACACATAGATTGTAAGCTCCACGGGGCAGGGACCTGTGCCTGTTAAAATTATTATGTGCTCACACTACTGTAATTATGAAGCTTTGAGTCTCATTGTGAGAAAAGCGCCATATATGAAATAAAGCTATTATTATTATTATTATTGCCAGATACATTGCTGTAATCAGAGTACAAATTGAAGACTGCCATTTTTGTGTGGTCATTATAAAAATGGAGGCAGGGCATTACTGCTAGCCATAGGGATTAAAACAGAAATGTAACCATTACGTCGCGATGTATTGCGATATGTCAGCGTAGCTTACTGCCCACGGTACAGGTCAATATATAAGTAGCAGAGTAGGCCAGCTATATTTAGCCACATGAGGAGGATAAGGGGGAAGCTCTTGCAGTAGCCATAGAGATGTTTTAATTGGGGGGTGGAGGGGGAGGGGTGCTATTCAGTATACAGTATATAACATAGACATTTACAGCTCAATGAATTGGTAGGCTGCCGCTGTGCTACTACTATGTAACTATGTAACTGTACGAATGGTGGCCTGGGATTGGCCGTAATGATATGACGTCTTATCCTCAACCAACCCTTTCATTGCCAGAGCGGGCTGCAACACGTCGTTATTTCAATGACTGCGGCACATAAAAAGAGACACAGTGTGTTTTGCTGCAACATGTCAATGTGGATCGAGGAGTTTCCTGGTGTTGAGACACCACAATAATATGTACAATTTACTACTGTATATGCAAAATCATACTACCAACACAATGTGCAGTTATGGATTTATTTGTATATAGTTATATAAACACGATAGAAGTTGGTATTAAATTCCCCATAAACCTGCTGATCACGAGCAGACAAGCCATCCATCTCCCAGCTGTTTTAATTAGCTGAAGCTTCAGCAGCCACTGGAGAAATCCGGTAGAATAGGTCCAGCTGAATTGAACAGGTACAGGACATAGAAGAACCAGGTACAGTTGGGACGGGCATCAAAAGCCAGGAGGATAATATGCACTGGCACAGCTAGACATGTGCGGGCCCGGCAAAAAAAATATTTCAGGGCCCCCCTCATGTCTCTCTCTCTTTGCTCTCTTTCTCTCTTCTATTTTCTCTCTCTCTCTCCTCCTGCTCTCTCTCTTTGCTCTCTTTTGCTCTTTGCTCTCTCTTCTCTCGCTCTCTCTGCTCTCTTTTTGCTCTCTCTCTTGCTCTCTCTGCGCTCTGTACTCTCTCTCCTCTCCCTCTGCTCTCTCTCTCTCTCTCTTTGCTTTCTCTCTCCTCTCTCTCTCTTTGGTCTCTCTCTCTCTCTCTCTCTCTCTCTCTGTGCTCTCCTCTCTCTTTGCTCTCTGATCTCTCTCTCTTTGCTCTCATCTCTCTCTCTCTCTCTCTACTCTCTCTGCTCTCCCTCATGCCTTTCTTTTCCCTCTTATGTATTTATCTCTTGTACTTCATTTTCTCTTTGTCTCTTCCTTCCTGTAATCCTTTTCATTTCTCTTTTTACCCTTGTGCTTTAACCCTTCCCCTCCCTCTCACCTTTCCCAGACTCTCTCGTCTTTTCTCTCTCTCTGCTCTCTCTCTCTCTTTGCTTTCTCTCTCTGCTCTCTCTCTCTCTCTCTCTCTTTGCTTTCTCTCTCTGCTCTCTCTCTCTCTCTCTCTCTCTCTCCTCTCTCTCTCTCTCTCTCTCTCTCATCTCTCTCTCTCTCTCTCTCTCTCTCTCTCTTTTCTCTCTCTGCTTTCTCTCTCTTCTCTCTCTCTGCTTTCTCTCTCTTTGCTCTCTCTCTCTCTCTCTCTCTTTGCTCTCTCTGCTTCTCTCTCTCTTTGCTCTCTCTCTCTCTCTCTCTCTCTCTCTTTTGCTGTCTCTCTCTCTCTCTCTCTCTCTCTCTCTCTCTCTCTCTCTCTCTCTCTCTCTCTCTCTCTCTCTCTCTCTCTCTCTCTCTCTCTCTCTTCTCTCTCTCTCTCTCTC